>NC_059459.1:82216562-82286562 GCF_905237065.1 Salmo salar
AACCAGCTTGAGGGGTGACCAGTCCTCTACTGGCTGTACTGGGTAGAGAGGAACCAGGCTCTGAGGGGTGACCAGTCCTCTACTGGCTGTACTGGGTAGACCAGAGGAACCAGGCTCTGAGTGGCCAGTCCTCTACTGGCTGTACTCTGGGTAGAGGGGAACCAGGCTCTGAGGGGTGACCAGTCCTCTACTGGCTTTAATTTGCAGACCAGAGGAACCAGGCTCTGAGGGGTGACCAGTCCTCTACTGACTGTACTGGGTAGAGAGGAACCAGGCTCTGGAGGGGTGACCAGTCCCCTACTGGCTGTACTGGGTAGACCAGAGGAACCAGGCTCTTGAGGGGTGACCAGTCCTCTTACTGGCTGTACTGGGTAGACCAGGAGGAACCAGGCTATGAGGTGACCAGTCCTCTTACTGACTGTACTGGGTAGACCAGGAGGAACCAGGTTATGAGGGGTGGCCAGTCCTCTTCTGGCTGTACTGGGTGGATTAAACAGAACATGGCCAAGATGTCAAAATGTCTATAGACGACTGTAGCAGGGTAAATGCACACACCACAGTGGTTGTAGATGATGCAACATAGCACCTCAGGAGTAAATGTAGCTGGCTTTTCATAGCCGATCATTCAGAGTTAGAGACAGCAGCAGTAGAGAGAGAGAAGGAGAGCTGAAAAAACAGCAGGTTGGGACAGGTAGCACGTCGGTGAGCAGGTCAGGGGGTTCATAGCCGCAGGCAGAACAGCTGAAACTGAGCAGCAGCACAACCAGGTGGACTGGGGGCCAGCAAGGAGTATCAGGCCAGATAGTCCTGAGGCATGGTCCTAGGGCTCATGTCCTCTGAGAGAAGAGAGAGAGGGAGACCTCACTAATGCTCTTGTGGCTGAATGGGAAGCAAGTCCCTTACAGCAATGTTCATCTTCTAGTGGGAAAGCCTTCCCTGAAGAGTGGAGGCCGTTATAGCAGCAAAGGGGGGACCAACTCCATATCAATGCCTTCCTCGAAGAGTGGAGGCTGTTATAGCAGCAAAGGGGGGACCAACTCCATATTAATGCCAGCGAACGGAATGAGATGTTCAATGAGCAGGTGTCACATACTTGGTCATGTAGTGGTAATTCATGATTAAATAGATTATTTAATTACAATATCCTCACTATCTTTATTTAATTTTTACAATTGCCAGATGAACAGCTGAGTAAATAGTTTGTGTCTGTCTATGTTCCTGTCTGCCCATGTGTTATGTACTTGTCTTATGTTCTTGTACCCATAATGCATCATGTTTTATCTACTGTCTACAGAGGTCAGAAAGGAGAGGATGTAGTCGTCTTCATTTACGTATTTAGCAGACGCTTCTTATCTAGAGCCACTTTACAGTAATGAATGAATAATTTCATTTCATACATTTATTTTCTTCTGTGCTGGCCCCGCGGGAATCGAATCTCACAAGCCTGGCGGCCAAAACACCATGCTCCACCAACTGAGCTACAGAGAAGGCTGTCTGTCTATGTACCTGTCTCCAGGGTTCAGTACCTATAATACATCATGTTTTTATCTACTGTCTACAGAGGGAGGTAGAATAGAGAGGGATGTAGTCTGTCTCCATGTTCTAGTACATAATAATATACTCAAGTGTTATCTACTTCGTTCACAGAGGAGGTAGAATAGAGAGGATGTAGTTGTTTATAAGTGTTCTAGTACCTATAATACATCATGTTTTATCTCTCTCTGTCTACAGAGGAGGTCAGAATAGAGAGGATGTGTCTGGTCTTCATGTTCTAGTACCCATAATACATCATGTTTTATTACTGTCTAATGAGGGAGGTAGAATAGAGAGATGTAGTCTGTCTTCATGTTCTAGTACCCATAATACATCATGTTTTATCTACTGTCTACTAGAGGAGGTCAGAATAGAGAGGATGTAGTCTGTCTTCATGTTCTGGTACCCATAATACATCATGTTTTATCTACTGTCTACAGAGGAGGTCAGAATAGAGAGGATGTAGTCGTCTTATGTTCTAGTACCCATAATACATCATGTTTTATCTACTGTCTACAGAGGAGGTAGAATAGAGAGGATGTAGTCTGTCCTCATGCCCCAGTGCATCGATATTACATCATGTTTTTATCTTCTGCTCCACAGAGAAGCCGCAAAAAGAGAACGGTAAGTTGTGTGTGGAAAGTCTGGGTCACAACTGCATATGTATTTCATTAATGGCAAGGAATAGTTCTGTCTGGTCTGTCTGTCGTCTGTCCGTCTGTCTAGGTTCCTTCGTCCGTCTGTCTGCAAGTTCTTGTCTGTCTGTCTGGGTTGGTCTGTTGTCTGTTGTCTGTCTGTCTGTTCTAGTATATAATAGTATCAAGTGTTTTATCTTCCCTGCTCCATAGAGGTCGCCACAAGAGAGAGGGGTGAGTTGCACAACTGCATGGATCTTCAGATAAGTGAAAAAATTTTCCTTTAAAAAATATATAACTATAATTATATGATTAACAAAAAACATAATTATAATATATTAATGATCTAACTACACCATATCAGTACACTATATATTAAAGATTAATAAATATATGACACAAATTAAAGATAACTAAATATATATTACACTGATTAACCACATCATACATTATAATGATTAACTACACCATATATTAAACTGATTAATAAATAAAGATTTAATAATATATTATACATATATTACACTGATTAACTAGTATAATAAATAATAAGATTAAAATATATAAATATATATGATAACATATATTTAACATAATTATTAAGATTATTAATATATATAATTTATGAAGTTAACTAAATATATTAACGAGTAACCAAATATATTATAAAATTAATGATAAATATACATTAACTAATAATATTACACTGATTAACCACACTATATATAAGGTAAAATATAAAATATATTATTACACGATTAACTACGCAATATATTACAATTAGAAATATATACACAATATATTACACTGATTAACTAAACAAATTGTAATGATTAACTAACATATATTACAAATGATTAACAAAATAAGGGAAACTTTAAATTAGTGGATTATTTCAGCCACACCTGTTGCAAGGTGTAGAAGAAAACCCCAGCAACTCATAGACAAAAGAGATTACAGTAGAATTGGCCTACTGAAGATTCATGTGATCTAGAGGAGCTTACGGGTTAAGTTTCGCCCTGCTAGAGCTTCCCGC
This sequence comes from Salmo salar, assembly GCF_905237065.1. Taxonomy (NCBI): domain Eukaryota; kingdom Metazoa; phylum Chordata; class Actinopteri; order Salmoniformes; family Salmonidae; genus Salmo; species Salmo salar. The sequence goes on from NC_059459.1 coordinate 82,219,767, forward strand.
AAGTGTAAGTAATCAAGGAAAAAATGGTAGGCACAGAATAAGAATGGGAAGAAGCAAAAACCTGGTCCTCGGTTAACTCTAACTACGAATTCCCAACCGGATGCAGTCACCACATAACAACTGGCTTTGTCTGGAGCCACAAATGGGTATGAGTAGAATAAAGATACCGTAATGCAAGAGTGGTGTTTAAGCTCAATAGAAAGTGGAAATATGTTTGGAGTATAGAATAACGCTTCACATCTGGCAGTCTGACAGATGAATCTGGCGGAGGATGCCAGGAGAAGCTACCTGCCCCACTAGCAAGTGCAACGTAAAGGGGAGGAGGAATAATGGTTGGGGTTGTTTTATGGTTCCAGTGAAAGAAATAACAACAAAAATGATTAGAATTAGCAAGGAGGGGGAACTAGTAGGAAATGTCCCGCCAAGCACAAAGCCAGGTCAGTATAGAAATGTTTTATGAGATCGGGGGAAGAATTGATGGGTCCAACATAGGAGCCCTGACTCTAACCCATGAACACCTTTTGGTATGAATTGGAACGCGATATGGAGCCAGGCCTGATGCCCAGCATAATGATAATCAAATATATTTGAGGAAACCAGACATGACAAAGGCGATGCAGAAACCAATGAAACCAAACAAAGTAATGGAGATACAGGATAGGAAAACCTAGAAAGGCAGGAAACGCAGGAAGAAACCCAGAGAGGATTCAGGCTCTGAGGATTGACCAGTTTACTGATCAGAATTGGGGTGCAGGACAGAGGAACAGGTTTGAGGGGTGATTTGTCCTACATAAAGGCTATAAAGAGGAACTTAGGTGAGGGTGACCAGTCCTCTACTGACTGGTATGGCAGTGGAAAGAGGAACCAGGTCTGAGGGGTGACCAGTCCCTTATGGCTGTACTGTAGAGAGGAACTAGGCTCTGAGGGGTGACTCAGTCCCCTACTGGCTGTACTGGGTAGAGAGAGGGAACTAGGTCTGAGGGGTGACCAGTCCCTCTATCATTGGGTGCAGTCACTGGGTAGATGCAGAGGATCCAGGGCTCCTGAGGGGTGACCAGTCCTTACTGGCTGCACTGGGTAGAACAGAGGAACCAGGCTCTGAGGGGTGACCAGTCCTCTCACTGACCTGTACTGGGTAGAGAGGAACCAGGCTCTGAGGGGGTGACAGAACCTCGTACTGGCAATGCACTGGGTAGACCAGAGAACCAGGTCTGAGGGGTGACTCAGTCCTCTCTGGCTGTACTGGGTAGAGAGTGAACCAGGCTCTGAGGGGGTGACAGTCCTCTGATTGATGAGGAACCAGGCTCTAAGGGGGTGACAGTTTTACTGGACTAGAGAGGAACCAGGCTCTAAGGGTGACCAGTCCTCTATTGGCTGTACTGGGTAGAGAGGAACTAGGCTCTTGAGGGGTGACCAGTCCTCTACTAGGCTGGGTATGGGTAGACCAGAGGAACCAGGCCTGAGGGGGACTCAGTTTTGGCTGTACTGTAGAGAGGAACCAGGCTCTGAGGGGGGACCAGTCCTCTTTTGGGTAAAATGGTGGTAGGACACATACAGAAACCTAGTGGCTCTGAGGGGTGATAGTCTTTGGCTGTGCCGGGTGGAGATTTAAAAGAAAAGGCAAGATGGAAACGAAATGTTATAAATAACCAGCATGGTCAAATAATAATAATCACAGTGGTTGTGGGACAGTAGCACCTCAGAGTAAAGTAGTTGGTTAAGATATTAGAGTTAGGAGACACACAGCAGGTGCAGAGAGAGAGAGAAGTTAGAGAGTTGGGAACAAGGTTGGGAGCAGGTAGCATCGGTGAGAGGTAGGGTTCATAGCCGCAGGCAGAACAGTGCTGAAACTGGAGCAGCAGTACAATTCAGGTGGACTGGGGGATAGTAAGGAGTCATTAGGCCAGATAGTCCTGTGAGGCATGGTCTAGGGCCTGCATGACCTCTGAGAGAAGAGAGAGAGAGAGACCCACTTAATGCTTTGGTGTGGCTGAATGGAAGTAAGTAAGTATATTTAGCAAGTGGAAAGCCTTCTCAGAAGAGTGGAGGGTTATAGTTGAAGAAAGGGGGACCAACTCATATTAATGACTTCCTGAAGAGTGGAGGCCGTTATAGCAGCAAAACAATTATGCAAATGGAGAAAACAACTCCAATTAATGACTCAGAAGAGTGGAGGTGTTATAGCAGAAAGGGGGACCAACTCCATATTAATGATTCCTGAAGAGTGGAGGATTGTTATAGCAGCGAAAGGGGGGACCATATTAAGATTGATTTTGGAATGAGATGATCAATGAGCAGGGTAAGATAGCTTTTGGTCATGGGTGTAAATTCATGATTAAATGATTATTTAATTACACTATCCCACTATCTTTATTTAATTTTTACACCAGATGAACAGCCGAGTAAATAGTTTGTGTCTGTCTATGTTCCCAGTCCTGCCTCATGTGTCAAGTGTACTTGCTTTATGTTTTGTACATAAATCATTGTTTTTAGATCTATGTCTACAGAGTGGTCAGAAAGGGAGAGTGGAGTGTGGAAGTCTGTCTTCATTTAGTTTTTTAGCAGACGCACTATTAAGTATTACAGTAATGAATGAAATGCATTTATTTGCGTGCATTTATTTTCTTCTGTGCTGGCCCCCCCGTGAATTGAATTCACAAGCCTGGCGTTGCAAACACCTAGTACTCAATCTGAGCTACAGAGAAGGCAGTGTGGTTATGTACGTTCTTGCGTTAGTACTATAATACACTCAGTTATTCTGTTAAAGTAGAATAGAGAGTGATGATGTATTCTATACCCATAATACACTCAGTATTACTGTTACAGAGGAGGTAGAATAGAGAGGATGTAGTCTGTCTCATGTTTAGTACTATAATACATCAGTGAGTTTTTTATTACGTACAGAGGAGGTCAGAATAGAGAGGATGTAGTCTGTTTAGTTCTAGTACCCATAATACATCATGCTTTATCTAGTCTACAGAGGAGGTAGAATAGAGAGGATGTAGTTGTTTATGTTTAGTACTATAATACATCATGTTTTATCTTCTGTCTATAGAGAAGCTTCAAAAAGAGAACGGTAAGTTGTGTGTGAGAGTCTGTGTGCTTCCACAACTGCACATGCATGTATTTCATTAATGTAAGGAAAATTGTGTTCTGTTCGTCTGTCTGTGTTCCTGCTGTTGTCCGTGTTCCTTTTCTGTCTGTCGTCTGTCTGTCTGCTAGTCCGTCTGTTGTTGGTGGTGTGTCCCGTGTGTTGTAGTTTTGTTTAGTACAAGTAATAATTATGTTTATTCTTGTCTACAGAGGTGTACAAGAGAGAGAGGGTGAGTTGCGCAAATTGCATGTATTTTGTATTGATTTAGGGAAATACTCCTTTAAAAATATATATACTATATATTATATGATTAACTACACAAATTAACATATATTAATAATATTATAATATAATAGTTATATATATATTTTTTTTTTTTTTTTTTTTTTTTTTTTAACATATATAAATTATATATTATATGATTTAACTAATCTGTATATTAACAATATAGTTAACGATTAAACACCATATATTAACTATATATTACACTGATTAAGTACACTATATATTAACTGATTAAGTAACTATATAAACGATTAACAACTATATATTACACTGATTAACACATATATTACATGATTAACTAGCTATATATTAACTATATATGTATACTGATTAATACACTATATATTACACTGATTAACTACACAATATTAACTGATTAATACAACTATATATAACTATATATTAACTGATTAAACTAAATATGTACACATATATTACACTGATTAACTACACATATTACACTATATATTAACTGATTAACTATCGCTATATATTACACTATATATTAGCACCGATTAATACGATATATTAACTATATATTAATTTGATTAACTACACAATGAACTATATATTATGATTAACAAATAAAAACTATATATATATGATTTTTAACTACACTATATATAACAATATTAAGTAATAACATATATTAACTGATTTTAAACACATATATTATACAATATAAGATTAACAAATATATTACACTGATTAATTTGCATATATTACAATATTAACTGATTAACAATATATTACATAAAAATGATTAAACACAAATAATATATACACTGATTAAACACTATATATTAACTGATTAACTACACATATATTACACTGATTAAATATACAGATTAACAACAGATATTACATTAACAAAATATAACATAATTAACGATTAAAACTATATATTACACTGGTTAATACACTATATATTAACTAATATTAATGATTAAAAATATAAATAATTAACTGATTAAAAATAATATATATATAATGATTAAACACATATAGTACACTGATTAATAATATATATTAATATATTATTAAGACTTAACTGCACAATATAAAAATGTGGAGCAACCTTAAATTAGTGGATTTATTTTAGCATACCTTGATGATAGGTGTATAAAATCAAGCACACCGCCATGCAATCTCCTAGTAGACAAACATTGTCAGTAGAATGGCCTTACCGAAGAGCTCAGTGACTTTTAACGCGGGAATCGCCTTAGGATGCCACCTTTCAACAAGTCCGTTCTATCAAGTTTCTGCCCTGCTAGAGCTGCCCCGGTGAGAGTGGAAGGAAAAGTTTAGTGGTAGGGCAGCAGGAATCTCACAGAAATGGGACCGCCAAGTTTTGAAGGTAAAAATCGTCTGTCCTCGGTTGTACTCACTATCGAAAGTCCCAACTGCCTGGAGCAACGTCAACACAATAACTGCTTGTTGGAGATGAAATGGGTTTAATGGCGAAGAAAAGATAATCAAAAGGATGGTAAAGCAGCATTTGGATTGAACTAGTGGAAGAGAGTTTGGAGTATAGAATAACGCAACATCTGGCAGTTGCGAATCTGGGCTGGCGGATGCAGGAGAACGTACGCCCAATGCAAGAATGCAAAAATTTGGTGGAGGAGGAATAATGGTTGGGGTGTTTTTCATGGTCCCTGAGTTAGTGAAGGGAAATTTAACACTAATCATAAATGAGTTAGAGAGTTTCAACTTTGTGGCAACATTGGGGAAAGAAGTAGGAAAGTCCGAAATAAAAATGTGAGATGGAGTGGAAGAACTTGACTGGCCTGCATAGAGCCGACCTCAACCCCATCGAACACTGGTATGAATTGGAACGCGACGAGACAACAGCATAATCGACAATCAAATATATTTATGAAACCTTTTACAGCGATGTCACAAAGTGATGTGCAGAAATAAAACCCAAACAAAGGAATGCAGATAGAAGACAGTGGCTAGGAAAAACCCTAGAAAGGCAGGAACCCAGGAAGAAACCAGAGAGGAACAGGCTGAGGATTGACCAGTCCCTCTACTGACTGTACTGGGTAGGACAGAGGAACCAGATCTGAGGGGTGACCAGTCTCTACTGGCTGTACTGGGTAGAAGAGGAACCAGGCTCTGAGGGGTGAAGTCCTTATGATGACTGGGTAGGACAGAGGAACAGTGAGGGTGACAGACTCCTCTATGGCTGTAATGGGTAGAGAGGAACAGCTTGAGGGGTGACCAGTCCCTCTACCCATTGGCTGGACTGGGTAGAGAGGAACCAGGCTCTGAGGGGGGACGAGTCCCCATCAGATGGAGGACAGAGGAACCAGGCTCTGAGGGGTGACCATCCCTACTGTATGGGCAGACAGAGGAACAGCTCTGAGGGGTGACCAGTCCTCTACTGACTGTACTGTGGTAGAGAGGAACCAGGCTCTGAGGGGTGACCAGTCCCTGGCTGTGAATGGGTAGACCAGAGGAACCAGGCTCGGAGGGGTGACCAGTCCTTGGCTGTATGGGAAGGAGTCGAGGGGTGAATCCTACTGGCTGTACTGGGTAGAGAGGAACCAGTTAAGGGGTGACAGTCTATGGCAGACTTGGGCAGCAGAGAGGAACCAGTCTAAGGAAGTCCCCTCACGGCTTACTGGTAGAGAGGAACCAGTGAGGGGAAGATGGGTATGGTAAAGGGAAAGGAGGAATAAGGGTATGGGCAGAGAGGAACCAGGCCTGAGGGGTGACGAGTCTCTTCTGCTGTATGTGGTAGGAAACAGGAAAGGTCGAGGGGTGACAGTCCTTGGCTGTGCCGGGTGGAGATTTAAACAGAACATGGCCAAGATGTTAAATGTCAGAAATAACCAGCATGGTCAAATAATAATAATCACAGTGGTTGTAGATGATGCAACAGGTAGCACCTCAGGAGTAAAGGTAGTTGGCTTTTAGTAGCCGAACATTAGAGTTAGACAGAGGTGAGTAGAGAGAGAGAAGGAGAGTTGATAAAACAGAGGTCTGGGACATGGTAGCACGTGTGAGCAGGTAGGCAGTAAGGAGAGAACAGGAAATAAGAGCAGAACAGTGGATGGGGGAAGCAAAATAAGAATGAGGATGTTAGGAATGTCCTGAGAGAAGAGAGAGAGGAGACCAAACTTGGGGAATGGAAGCAAGTCCAATATATAGGAAAGCCTTCCAGAAGAGTGGATGGATAGCAGCAAAGGGGGACCAACTCCATATTAATGACTTCCCTGAAGAGTGGAGGCGATAGCAGCAAAGGGGGGGACAACTCCATATTAATGCCTTCCCTGAAGAGTGGAGTGTATAGAGCAAAGGGGGGATCAACCCCATATTAATGACTTCCAGAAGAGTGGAGGCTATAGCAGCAAAGGGACCAATCATATTAATGATTCCCAGAAGAGGGAGGTATAGCAGCAAAGGAAAACTCCATATTAATGCCATTGATTTTGGAATGAGATGTTAATGAGCAGGTGTCACATTACTTGGTAGTGTAGTGTATAAATCTCATGATTCAATGATTATTTAATTAACTATCCCACTATCTTTATTTAATTTTTTACTGAGATGAACAGCTGAGTAAATAGTTTGTGTCTGTTATGTTCTGTTGCCCCATGTGTCTAAGTGTACTTGTCCTCATGTTTTGTACATAATGCACTCATGTTTTATCTACTGTCTACAGAGGTGGGAAAGCGAGAGTGGGATGTAGTTGTCTTCATTTACGCCATTTAGCGAGAGATTTAGAGCGATTACAGTAATGAATGAATGCATTATTATACATTTATTTTTTTGTGCTGGGCCCCCGTGGGAATCGAACCCAGCAAGCCTGGCGCTGCAAACACCATGCACTCCACCAACTGAGCTACAGAGAAGGGTCGTCATGTAGTCTCCATGTTCTAGTACCCATAATACATATGTTTATTTTTACAGAGGAGGTCAGAATAGAGAGGATGTAGTTGTTTATGTTTAGTACCATAATAATATGTTATAGTTACAGAGGAGGTCAGAATAGAGAGGATGTAGTCTGTCTCATGTTCTGAAGTACCCATAATACACCTCATGTTTTATCTACTGTTACAGAGGAGGTCTAGGAAGAGAGAGGATGTGTAGTCTGTCTTCATGTTCTAGTACCCATAATAATCATGCTTTTATTACTTGCTCTACAGAGGAGGTAGAATAGAGAGGATGATGTTTGGTTTAGTACCATATTACATCATGTTTATCTTCTGTCTACAGAGAAGCTCAAAAAAGAGAAGTAAGTTGTGTGTGAAAGTTGTGTGCGACAACGTGCATGCATGTATTATTAATGCGAGGGAAAACTGTGTTCCGTCCGTCTGTCCGTGTTCTGCCCCGTCTGCTCCGTGTTCCTTTCTGTCTTCGCCCGTCTGTCTGTCTGTCCGTCCGCTCCGTCCGTCCGTCCGTTCCTCGTCCGTTGTCGTCGTCTGTCCGCCCGTCCGTCTGTCCGTGTCTGTCCGTTCTAGTACCCATAATAATCATGTTTTTATCTTCTCTGTCTACAGAGGTGCCACAAGAGAGAGGGGTGAGTGGCACAACTGCATGTATTTCATTGATTTAAGTGAAAACACTTTCCAAAAAAAATATAAATATATTATATGATTAATACACTATATATTAACATATATTACACTATATATATAGATTAACAAAATATTAACTATATATTACACATATATTATATGATAAACACATATATTAACTAATATTAACTGATTAAAACTATATATTACACTATATATTAATGATTAACTACACATATATAATGATTAACAACATATATTACACTGATTAATACACATATATTACACTGATTAATACACTATATTACACGATTAACTACCAATATACACTATATATTAACGATTAACTACACAATATTAATTGATTAACTACACATATATTAACTGATTAACAGACTATATAAACAAAAACTGATTAACAACTAATGTAAATATATTAACATTAACAACAATAAAAATTACATGATTAACTAGTATATAAAATATACAGATTAACTACGCCATATATTACACTAAATTAGCACTGATTAACACACTAAGTAAATAATTACACTGATTAACTACACTATATATTAACTATATATTACACTGATTAAACATAAATTACACAAAAATTAACTACAAAATTAAGAAACAAATATATATAATAAACAGATTAACTACACTATATATAACTGATTAACTACGCATATATTACACTATATATTACACTGATTAACTACGCTATATATTACACAAATAAGATTAACTAACAATATTACACTAAATAAGATTAAAACTATATATAAACTGATTAAAATATAATAATGATAAATATTACATGATTAACTAATATATATAAGAATAAATAATTACACATATATTACAGATTAAACACTAATATTACACTGGTTAACTAGATATATATAACACTATATATTACACCGATTAAAAAAAACAATATTAATGATTAACTAAAAATAACATAAAATGATTAATACACATAATTAATATTAAAACATAATACTAATATTAACGATTAATGATATATATATAAAGTATGTGGAAAACTTTAAATTAGTGGATTATTTCAGCCACACCTGTTAGCTGACAGGTGTATAAAATCAAGCACACCGCATGCAATCTCCATAGACAAACATTGTAGTAGAATGGCCTTATGAAGAGCTGAGGACTTTGAACGTGGACCGGTTAGGATCACCTTAACAAGAGTCATCAAGTTTCTGCCCTGCTAGAGCTGCCCCGCTCAAGTGTAAGTGCTGTTATTGTGGGAGAGGAAAATTAGGAGAAAAATGTGTCAGCCGTTAGTGGTAGGCCACAGAATTCTCACAGAATGGGACCGGCCAAGTTTTGAAGAGTGCCTGGTTGCAAACATAGAGTTCCCAACTGCCTCTGGAGGCAACGCAACACAATAACGTTTGTTGGAGTATGAAATGGGTTTCATGGGAAAGCAGCGCAAAGTTCAAGATCACCATGCTCAATGCAAGGGCTGGAGTGGGTAAAGCTGCCGCCATTGGACTCTGGACAGTGGAAATATGTTCTCTGGAGTATAGAATAACGCTTCACCATCTGGAGTTGACAGATGAATTGTTGGCGGATGCCAGGAGAACGCCACCTGCCCCAATGCATAGTGCAACGTAAAGTTTTGGTGGAGGAGGAATAATGGTCTGGGGGTTTTTATGGTTAGTTCAGTGAAGGGAAATTCTAACACTACAGTATACAATGAAGATTTCTAGAGATTCTGTGCTAACTTTGTGCAACATTTGGGGAAGGCCCTGCTGTTTTATATGAAAGTCGTGCACAAAGCCAGGTCATAAGAAATGTTTTGAGATGGTGTGGAAGAACCTGACGGTGATAGAGGACCAACCCCATCAACACCTTTGGTATGAATTGGAAGAAAGGCCAATCGCCCAGCATCAATCGATCAATCAAATATATTTATGAAACCCTTTTTAATCAGCCGATGTCAAAAGTGCTGTACAGAAACCCAGCCTAAAACCCCAAACAGCAAGCAATGCAGATGTGAGAAGCAAGGGAGGAAAAACTAGAAAGGCAGGAACCCAGGAAGAAAACAGAGAGGAACCAGGCTGAGGATTGACACCTCTATGGCTGTACTGGTGTAGAGAGGAACAGGCTCTGAGGGGGGACAGTCCTCTACTGGCTGTACTGGGTAGACAGAGGAACAGGGCTCTGAGGGGTGACCAGTCCTCTACTGGCAGTACTGGGTAGAGAGGAACCAGGCTCTGAGGGATGACCAGTCCTCTATGGGCTGTACTGGGTAGACCAGGAGGAACCAGGCTCTGAGGGCAAGTGACAGTCCTCTACTGGCTGTATGGTAGGAGAGGAACCAGGCTCTGAGGGGTGACCATCCCCTACTGGCGACGGTAGAGAGGAACCAGGCTCTGAGGGGTGACCAGTCTCTACTGGCTGTACTGGGTAGACAGGGGAACCAGGCTCTGAGGGGTGACAGTCCTCCACCGGCTGTACCTGCAGACCAGAGGAACCAGGCTCTGAGGGGTGAGCAGTCTTATGGCTGTACTGGGTAGAGAGGACACCAGGCTCTGAGGTGACAGTCTTACTGGCTGTACTGGGTAGACCAGAGGAACAGGGTTGAGGGGACAGTCCCTTCTGGCTGTACTGGGCAGAGAGGAACCAGGCTCCCGAGGGGTGACCAGTCCCCTACGGGGCTGTACTGGGCAGAGAGGAACCAGGCTCTAAGGGGTGAACAGTCTCTACTGGTGTACTGGGTAGAGAGTGGAACCAGGCTCTAAGGGGTGACCAGTCCCTACTGGACTGGGGAGAGAGGAACCAGGCTCTGAGTGGTGAAAGATGGTAGACAGAGGAACCAGGCTCTGAGGGGCATTGACCAGTCCCCTACTGGCTGTACTGGGTAGAGAGGAACCAGGCTCTGAGGGGTGACAGTCTCTTGGCTGTACTGCAGGAGAGGAACCAGGCCTCTGAGGGGTGACCAGTCTCTCTGGTGTAGCTGGGTAGGTCACAGGAACCAGGGAGGGGTGACAGTCTTTCGCTGTATTGTAGACAGAGGAAACCAGGCTCTGAGGGGGAAGTCTCTTCTGGCTGTACTGGGCAGAGAGGAAACCAGGCTCTGAGGGGTGAAGTTCTCCCCTGGCTGTGCCAGGTGAAGATTATAACAGAACATGGCAAGATGTTCAAATATGATGACAGCAGCAAATAAAATAATCACAGTGGTGTGAGGGTGAAACAGGTAGCACCTCAGGAGAAATGAGTGTGGTTTTATACAATCATTCAGAGTATCCCTACCGTCCTGGTCTTAGAGAGTTGAAAACAGAGGTGGGAAGTAGCACGTGGTGAGCAGGTCAGGGTTCATAGCCGCAGGCAGAACAGTTGAAACTGGAGCAGCAGCACAACCAGGGGATGGGGGACAGCAAGGAGTTAGGAGATAGACCTGAGGCATGGTCTAGGGCCAGTCTGAGAGAGAGAGAGAGGGAGACCTCATAAGCTTGTGGCGAATGAAGCAAGCTACAGCAATGTTACTTCTAGTGGAAAGCAAAGAAGAGGGTTATAGAAGCAAAGGGGGACCAACCGATATTTAATGATATGATTTGGGAAACGAATTAATGAGCAGGTGTACATATTGTATGTAGTGTTTATGAGTTAGAATAGAGGTGTACATACTTTTGGTAATGTAGTGTAGTAAATATGATTAATGATTATTTAATTATCACTTTATCTCACTATCTTTATTTAATTTTACAGATGAACCCAAAGAAGAGCTGAGTAATTGTGTGTGTGTGTGTGTGTGTGTGTGTGTGTGTGGTGTGTGTGTGTGTGTGTGTGTGTGTGTGTGTGTGTGTGTGTGTTCAAATGGGGTGTGTGTGTATTGTCATGTTTAAGGTTTGCTCACCAACATGTGGGTCTGACTATCTGTCCTTGTTCAGGGGAAGCAAAGAAACATAATCCCTCCACCTTCAGATGGTAATAGAAAACACAGACCTTCCCAAAGTAATTAGCATGATTAATGTTAGAATTAGGTAGTTTATTATCATCGCTTTGCCTGGTCAGTTTATTATTTATCTGTCCTCCCTGTCTGGTATTATCTCATGTCTTGTTGGTGTATACTCTATTCTCCCTCCGCCCAGTTATAATGCCCTCTCTGTCTCGTATTATTATCTCTATCTGTCTCTCTCTGTCGGTAGTTTATATTCTACTTCTCTCTCTCTGTCTGGTCAGTTTATTATCTCAATCTGTCTCTCTCTCTTTCTGGTCAGTTTATTATCTCTATCTGTCTCCCTCTGTCTGTGTCAGTTTATTATCTCATCGCCCTCTGTCTGGTCAGTTTATTATCTCTATCGTCCCCGGTATTATATTATCTCTCTCGTTGGCTCAGTTTATTATTCTATGGTCTCTCTGTCTGGTCAGTATTATTTTATCGCCCCTCGGTCAGTTTATATTATGTACGGTAGTTATTGCCTAAGTCCGTCAATGTTATTAATCCCTCTGTCTGGCCAGTATATTTATTGTGTGTCCGGTCAGTTTGTTATTGTGGTGTTATATTTGATCTGTCTCTCTGTTTTGGTCAGTTTATTATCTCTATCTGTTCTCTGGGTCTTCGGGGGTATATATTGTTGTTGGTCGCGAGACGGGTGTTTATTATATTCCCGGTCAGTTTATTATCTCATTGTCTCTCTCTTGTCTGGTCAGTTGAAATTTATTTCTCTCTGTCTGGTCAGTTTATTATCTCTATTTGTTTCTCTGTAGTTTATTATTTCTACCCCTCTGTCTGGTCAGTTTATTATTAAAGCATCTGTCTGGTCAGTTTATTATCTTATGGTTCTCTCTGTCTTTAAAAGTTGAGGGGATTGAAGGGATGGAGATGGAGTGCATGGGTGGGGAAGTGGTCTGGTCCAGGGAGTGGAGTCTGCTCCTGAGATGAATTTTTATGGGTCCTGCTGGGACAAGCAGAAGGATGATCTGGATGAGCTTGGAGAGGGGAGGAAGAGTTAATACAGAATTTGAATGTGTGCTAATTACTGTAGAGAGACTTATAACTATAGAGCTGAGTTAACAGTAGAGAGACTCATAATTTATAGAGCAGAGTTAACAGTAGAGAGATCATAACTATAGAGCTGAGTTACATATAGAGAGACAGTGAATTTATAGAGCTGAGTTAATAGAGAGACTATAACTATAGAGCTAGTTATATAGAGAGGACTATAACGATAAGTGAGTTACTATAGAGAGACTATAACTATAGAGCTGGAGTTATATAGAGAGACTATAACTATAGAGCTGAGTTGCTAGTAGAGAGAATTATAAATGAGCTGGAGTTAAAGGAGACTATATATAGAGTTGAGTTATTTATAGAGATTATAAATTATAGAGCGAGTTACTATGAGAGACTATAATTATAAGAGCTTGAGTTATATGAAGAAAATATAAGCTTGAGCTACTTATAGAGAGACCATAACTATAGAGCTGAGCTACTATAGAGAGACTAAGGTAAATTCATAGAGCTGAGTTACTAAGAGAGACTATAAATAGACTGGAGTTACTATAGAGAGACTATAACTATGGAAAAGAAAAATAGAGCAGAGTATAAGAGAGACTGTAATTAAAGTAGTTAGCTGTAGAGAGATTAGTAACCATAGAGCTGAGTTATTATGCAGAGAGACTATAACTATAGAGCTGAGTTACTATAGAGAGACTACAACTATGGGAGAGCTGAGTACTTGTAGAGAGACTAAATAGGAGCTGAGTATATAGAGAGACTATAACTATAGAGCAGAGTTACTAAGAGGATATAACTAAGAGCTGAGTTATTAGAGAGATAAATAAGTATATAGGAGAGACAGTAACTCTAAGAGACCTATCCCCTAATGAGTTGAGCATATAAATGAATGATAACTTGGGGAGACAGAGTTGATAAAAAAATACCTCTGTAATCCACTTGCAAAATTAGTGTTTTAATTTTGGAAGTTTTACTAACCATGTTTGTGTTATGGGTTTATATCATTTCAGGTTATTCATATATGTTCCAATAAAAAGAAAGGAGAGTAGTGTTGAAATTGAATGGAAGATGGATTAAGTGTTTCGAGAATTGTTAAGACCCTTCTTAAGTGTCGGTACTGATAATCATATATAAACAGGTTCACAGGAGGCGGAGGCACCTTAATTAGGAGGGGCGGGCAATGTGAAGAGGAATCAGGATGGGATCAAATACATCAAATAATGTAATTCTTATACCATGTTTGATGTATTCATTGTAGAGTATAATAATACCTCCCCTCACCGTTCCTAACAAGACTGATAAAAACATTTGTTGGAAATGTTACCTTAGCCTTCATGTCAATGTGCCTGGGTTATTTAACTTTTGTATGTTTGATTTATTCGTTTTTTTTTGCATTCACCTGAACATGAGGTAAATATTGAATCCTTGTTAAAGATTGAAACAAGCAACACGGATAAAGTAAAATAGTGACCAATATGCTAAAATAAATGGTAAAATATATTATTTTAAACTAATATAATTGTAAAATATAGAAGTTTTTGTAAAACCCCCTAAAGATAGTAAGTAAATGAATAATTAAATACTTTGATACTTTAATTATTAGAATCTTTAGGGTAAATTTAGACCCCAACCGGGAAAATAAATATTAGTGTTGTGAAAACATTTTCTCAGCCCCAATGTATTGGTATAAAATAATACACTGCCTAAAAAATAAAGGAAACACTAAACAATACAATGTAACTCCAAGTCAATCACACTGTGGAAATCAAACCGTCCACAAAGGAATAACACTGATTGACAATAAATTTCACATGCTGTTGTGCAAATGGAACAGACAAATGTGGAAATTATAGGTAATGAAAAGACACCAAAGAGTGGTTCAGCAGGTGGAACCACAGACCACTTCTCAGTTCCTATGCTTCCTGGGCTGATGGGCACTTGAATGCAAGTATAATTAATAGTATGAGACAGAGTCTACAACACACATGTTGGCTCTCCAGGTAGCAGTCATCCAGGCTGGCACAAGCATCAATGCGTAGCTGTGGTGTTATGTCGCATGGGGGTCTGCTGTGCGTAGTGTCCAAAGCATGGAGATGCCACCAGGAGAGCAGCTGCACATCAGAGACGGGAGGAGGCCGTAGGAGGGCACAACCCAGCAGCAGGACCGCCAACTCAGCTTTTGTGCAAGGAGGAGCAGGAGGAGCACTGCCAGAGCCCTGCAAAAAAAGACCTCCAGCAGGCCACAAATGTGCAACATGGTGTCTGCTCAAACGGTCGGGAAACAGACTCCATGAGGGGTGGTATGAGGGCCCGGGCGTCCCAGGTGGGGGTTGTGCTAGAACAGTACCGCGGAGCATGTTGTGGCCTACGGGAGAACAAGATTGGCATCGCCACTGGCATTCTGTGCTCTTCAGATGAAGCAGGCTTCACACTGAGCACAGCGTGGGATAGACGTGGACAGAGTCTGTTGAGGGACGCGTGGAGAACGTTCTGTTGCCTGCAACATCCTCCAGCATGACCGGTTTCGGGTGGGTCAGTCATGGTGTGGATTTTTACATTGGCACACCTCCATGTGCTGTCGAAACCAGAGGCCTGACCCAGTTAGAGTCCGAGATGAGATCCCTCAGACCCCTTGTGAGACCATATGCTGGGCGGACCTGGGTTCTCCTAATGCAAGACAAGCTGTAGACCTCATGTGGCTGGACTATATAGCAGTTCCTGCAAGAGGGAAGGCATTGATGCTATCTGGCCACGCCCGTCCCCCAGACTCTGAAATCCATTGAGCACATCTGGGAGCATCTTGTCTCATCTCCATCAGATGCTTTAGTCCAGGTCTGGGAGGAGATCCCCTCTGTGAGACCATCCGCCACCTCATCAGGAGCATGCCCAGGCGTTGTAGGGAGGTCATACAGGCACGTGGAGACCACACACCTCTTTGAGCCTCATTTTGACTTGTTTTAAGGACATTACATCAAAGTTGGATCAGCCTGTGAGTGTGGTTTTCCCTTTAATTTTGAGTGTGACTCCAAATCCAGACCTCCATGGGTTGATAAATTGGATTTCCATTGATTATTTTTGTGTGATTTTGTTGTCAGCACATTCAACTATGTAAAGAAAAAAGTATTTAATAAAGATTTTTCATCAATTCAGATCTAGGATGTGTTATTTTAGTGTTCCCTTTTCTTTTTTGAGCAGTATATATATATATCAAATCAAATGTATTTATATAGCCCTTCTTACATCAGCTGATATCTCAAAGTGTACAGAAACCCAGCCTAAAACCCCAAACAGCAAGCAATGCGAATTGTAGAAGCATGGTAGCTTGGAAAAACTCCCTAGAAAGGCCAAGAAGGGGCTTTATTACTGCCACTTTGAGTGAGTTTGGTACACATCCGGTGGATGAGAGCTGTTTTAACATGTTCAACATAGGAGGGCCAAGCACAGGAAACACAGCTCTTTCAGTAGTTTAGTTGGAATGAGGTCCAGTATGCAGCTTGAAGGTTTAGGAATATGATTATTTTCATCATTATACACAGCTATAACCTCAAGCAGACACAGATCTACTGCTCTGATAAGAGTATCTGTGAAGTGGAGACAGCCTCTATTTTTACTAATGCTTTCAGTTGTAAGGACATTTGGCTTGATGATTTTGGGTATTTTGAGCATCATATTGTGCTTTGTATAAATGTCAGCCACCAGACCAGAGCATCATGTTTATACTGTTTAAATGTCAGCCACCAGACCAAACTGTCATGTTATAATGTTTAAATGTCAGCCATTAGAGCATAGTGTTATACTGTTTAAATGTCAGCCACCAGACCAGAGCATCATGTTATACTGTTTAAATGTCAGCCCACCAGAACAGAGCATCATATTTATACTGTTTAAATGTCAGCCACCAGTGCTGGCCGCCCAACTGTATAGGTTACCAAACCACTGCCCCACTTTCTTTACTGATTTCTCTGAACAATTGTCTGTTGTCCTTGGTACTATGATATAATCATTGTGTTGGGTGATTTTAATATTCATGTTGACAAAGGGCTGACTCCAAAGCCATTGAAATTCTGAATCATTTTTAGATCTATGGACATTATCCAACATGTTGCTGGGCCCACCCATAACCACAGCCATACTCTGGACCTGGTTATTACCAGGGAGCTTTCTACTGGGCCACCCATAACCACAGCCATACCCTCGACCTGGTTATTGCCAAGGGGGCTTTCCTACTGGGACCACCCATAACCTGAACCATACTCTGGACCTGGTTATTACCAAGGGCTTTCTGCTGTGCCCACCCATAACCACAGCCATACTCTGGACCTGGTTATTACAAGGAACTCTCTGGAGCCCACCCATGAACACAGCCATACCCTCGACCTGGATTGTTACCAAGGGGCTTTCTACTGGGTCCACCCATAACCACAGCCATGCTCTGGACCTGGTTGTTACCAAGGGGCTTTCAGCTGGGCCCACCCATAAGCACGGCCTACTCTGGACCTGGTTGTTACCAACGGGCTCTACTGTAGCCACCCATAACCACAAGCGGCACTAGAGACCTGGTTATTACCAAGGGCTTTCTACACTACTGGGTCCCCATGTCACCACAGCCAAACTATAGACCACAGTTATTTGCAAGGGGCTTTATACTGGGCCACCAGAACGCAGCCATACTCTGGACCTGGTTATTGCCAAGGGGCTTTTTCTGTCTTACCATAACCAAACCAATACTCTGGGCTGGTTATTACCAAGAACTCGCTGGGCCCACCCATAACCTTAGCCATACTTTGGACCTGGTTTTTTGCAAGGGAGCTTTCTACTGAGCCCAACCACAACCACAGCCATACTATGGACCTGGTTATTACCAGAGGGCTTTCTACTGGGCCACCCATAACCACAGCCATACTCTGGACTGGTTTAAGCCTTGGGGGCTTTCTACTGGGCCACCATAACTTGTGTTATACTCTAGACTGGTTATTACCAAGGGGCTTTCTACTGGCCCACCATAACCACAGCCGTACTCTGGACCTGGTTATTACCAAGGGGCTTTCTGCTAGGCCCACCCATAACCACAGCCATACTCTGGACTGGTTGTTACCAAGGGCTTTCTACTGGCCACCCATAGCCACAGCCAGCCTCTGGACCACAGATTTTATTACCAAGGGCTTTCTACTGGGCCCACCCATAACCCACAGCCATACTCTGGACCTGGTTATTACCAGAGGCTTTCTGGCCCACCCATAACCAAGGGCTTTCTTACTGGGTCCACTATAGACCGATTTCTACTGGGCCCTTGCCAACCACAGCCATACTCTGGACTGGTTATTACCAAGGGCTTTCTACTAGGCCCAACCATAAGCACAGCCATACTCTGGACTGGTTGTTACCAAGGGGCTTTCTACTGGGTCCACTATAGACCTGATTTCTACTGGGCCCACCCATAACCACAGCCATACTCTGGACCTGGTTGTACCAAGGAGGCTTTCTACTGGGCCCACCCATAACCACAGCCATACTCTGAACTGGTTATTAGCAAAGGGGTTTCTCGGCCCCCACCGCGGCACGTGCCTGGACCTGGTTGTACACAGGGGCTTTCTACTGGAAGCCCACCCATACCACAGCGCACTCTGGACTGGTTAGTACCAAGTTTCTATGGGCCACCCATAACCCACAGCCACACTCTGACTGGTTTATTACCAAGGGAGCTTTCTACTGGGCCCCACCCATAACCACAGCAACCTGGACTGGTTATTACCAAGGGGCTTTCGCGTATATCTCTAGTAGGTGTTTGCTTTATCCCATCACCACTGGGGATGTTTACTAGCTTGTGCTGCCCAGAGCAGGGTAATACTAGTTGATTATTAAGAAACACTTTATCTGACCTCTGGAAGTTGCTACAGATTTTGTTAGGTAACTGAACAACCACCTTCTTTCTGCCTTCCTCTTGTGGTGATTTAGTTTGGTAACCTTAATAGCAAATGAAGGGCAGCCACTTGATGCCACATAGATCCAGTAGCGTTGAAAAAGCGACACATCAAACAGGAGGCCTTATGACTGAAACTATAATAAGTTAGAGAAACTGCCGAAGGCAGACGGTGGAATTGGATGAAGTCAAAGTTGCAGGTCCATTATGATGTTCTGAGAGAGCATCATATATAACAAGGCCATTAGAAATGAGAGAGCATCATATAACAAGGCCATTAGAAGTAAGAGAGCCATCATATATAACAAGGCCGTGAGAAATGAGAGAGCATCATATATAACAAGACCATTGAAATGAGAGATCATCATATATAACAAATGACCATGAGAAATGAGAGAGCATCATATATGCAAGGCCATTAGAAATGAGAAATCATATATAACAAGGCCATTAGTTAAAGTAGAGAGATCATGTAGGCCATTGAAATGAGAGAGACATCATATATAACAAGGCCATTGTTAAAGTAGAAAATCTGTAAAAGGCCATTAGAAATGAGAGAGCATCATATGTAACAAGGCCATTAGGAAGTAAGAGAGCATCATACTGTAACAAGGCCATTAGAAATGAAAGAGCATCATATATAAAAGGCCATTAGAAATGAGAGAGCATCTCATATATTATAAGGCCATTAGAATATGAGAGAGAGCATCATATATAACAAGGCCATTAGAAATGAGAAGCATCACTTATATAACAAGACCATTAGAAATGAGAGAGCTTCATATATAACAAGGCCATTAGAAATGCCAGATGGGCTCATTTTTACTAACTTGATCGCCAGTAATCAGAATAATTATAGAGTGCTCTTCTCCACCATTAGGTGGCCTGATAAATCCTACCTCCGCAAACCTATGTGAACTTTCCCTCCACATGTAAATGTGATGAGTTTACAGCATATTTCAGAGATAAGATTCCAACATTAGACTGGGTATCAATCAAGACCTGATGAGAAGTTTGATGAATATGTGTACTAGCCTACCACACAAAGGCACTATGGATTTATTTTCCCTGGTTGACACAGACATGGTCAGGAAAGTGACAGTCACAACTTGACCTTCCACCTGCCTTCTCCATCCTATCCCCCCACCACCTTCTTCAAAACAGTTTTTAATGGCATATCTGAAGAAGTGCAAGCTATTGTTAATCACTCCCTGTTTATGGGAACTTTCCCCACCGCACTAAAAACTGATATGGTGAAACCCCTTCTGAAGAAAAGGATTCTAGATTCCTCAGCTCTTAGAAGTTATCAGTCTCTCCAACCT
The DNA here is from genome assembly GCF_905237065.1 of Salmo salar. NCBI lineage: Eukaryota > Metazoa > Chordata > Actinopteri > Salmoniformes > Salmonidae > Salmo > Salmo salar. The sequence continues at coordinate 82,239,901 of NC_059459.1, forward strand.
CTTAAAGCAGAATTCTATTAGTTGGTGTTCCAACAGCTAAATTAGATTCTAGATTCCTCAGCTCTTAGAAGTTATCAATCTCCAACCCTCTTGCCAGAATTCTATTAGTTGGTGTTCCAACAGCTAAATTAGATTCTAGATTCCTCAGCTCTTAGAAGTTATCAGTCTCAACCTCTTAAGCAGAATTCTATTAGTTGGTATTCCAACAGCTAAATTATTACTCAAATGAAGTTAGAGCACTGATTATGCTTTTTGAATCCCAAGGGCACCATTTTGTTTCTCTCTCCGTCACCTACGCTCACTTTAAACATTTGGATGAAGTTATATAAAAGACATAATTATATCACAGACCCGATTTGCCCTAACGGAAAATGAACTAAAAGCATACATTTGTAAATCCCAAACTCTAAAAGTAATTGTAAAGGTAGATGCAAATGATTTGACATTGTGGTTTCAATAAAAGAATCGTAGATGCTGTGTTTTTATTTACGAGTAATGTTCGATGGACAACTGGAGTCAGTTTTTTGAAAAGTTTTTAGTACTGTAGTACTGCAGGGTTTTGTATGTAGTACTGTAATACTGTAGCAGGTGTAGTACTGTAGTACTGTAGCAGGTGTAGTACTGTAGCAGGTGTAGTACTGTGAGTACTGTGCAGTGTAGTACCGTAGTACTGTAGCAGGTGTAGTACTGTAGTACTGTAGCAGGTGTAGTACTGTAGTACTGTAGCGGGTGTAGTACTGTAGTACTGTGGTACTGTAGCAGGTGATAGTGCTGTACTGTAGCAGGTGTGAGTACTGTAGTACTGTAGCAGGTGTAGTATTGTAGTACTGTAGGTGTAGTACTGTAGTCTGTAGTACTGTAGCAGGTGTAGTACTGTAGTACTGTAGCAGGTGTAGTACTGTAGTATGTGTAGTACTGTAGCAGGTGTAGTGCTGTAGTACTGTAGCATGTGTAGGACTGTAGCTGTAGCAGGTGTAGTACTGTAGTATGTGTAGTACTGTGCAGGTGTAGTGCTGTAGTACCGTAGCAGGAATAGTACTGTAGTAGGTGTAGAACTGTAGTGCTGTAGTACTGTAGCTGGTGTAGTGCTGTAGTACTGTCTGGTGTAGTGCTGTAGTACTGTAGCAGGTGTAGTACTGTGGTCTGTAGCAGGTGTAGTACTGTAGCAGGTGTAGTACTGTGGTACTGTAGCAGGTGTAGTACTGCTCAGCAGGTGTAGTACTGTAGCAGGTGTAGTACTGTAGCAGGTGTAGTCCATCAAACAATGTTTCCTATTAGCAGGACAATAGACTCTTCATAGCCCAACTGATGTAATTGTGAAAATCCCCAAATTTGCAAAAGTATTCAATGCTTAAGTACCTAAAGTGTTACATTTTCTATCTCAAAACCTCATGCAACCTAAAAATGTCGGATAAAGCATACTGCAGTATTTCTTCATCAACATCTTTATGCTTTCGTTAATAAAATAATGATAAAAATACTCTTTCAAAATGCTGAATTATTATTTTGCTCTTAGTACTGTAGCCTACTCCCAAACCAGTCGCGTTGCAGCAGCATCAAATTTTCTTAATGGAAACAGCTGAGGGTTTCGGTTTTCATTTTTCTTGAATAGAAACACCATAATATTAATCAAATTAATTAAGCTACATTTCTTAACCTCTCTAGGGTATGTGGGACGAAATCGTCCCACCTACTAACAGCCAGTGGAATCCCGTGACGCGATATTCAAATACCTTAGAAATGCTATTATTTCAATTTCTCAAACACATGACTATTTTACACCATTTTAAAGACAAGACTCGTTAACCTGTTGGGGATAGGGGGCGGAGTATTTGCACGGCCGGATAAAAAACGTACCCGTTTAATGGTTTACTACTGTCCAGAAACTAGAATATGCATATAGTAGCTTTGGATAGAAAACACCCTAAAGTTTCTAAAACTGTTTGAATGGTGTCTGTGAGTATAACAGAACTCATATGTCAGGCCAAAACCTGAGAAGATTCCAAACAGGAAGTGCCCTCTCAGACCATTTCTTGGCCTTCTTTAGCCTCTTTATTGAAAACTGAGGATCTCTGCTGTAACGTGACACTTCCTACGGCCCATAGGCTCTCAGGCGGCAGAACGTTGAATGATGACTTTGCAGGCCATGGCTGAAAAACAGTAACGCATTTGGTAAGTGGTCGATCTGAGAACAATAACACCGCCGTAACGTGAAGAGTCCATTTTAGATTTTTAGTCTTTGAGCGAAAACAGGGTTTCCCGGTCGGAATATTATCGCTTTTTACAGAAAAAATTGATTTTAAACAGCGTTTGACATGCTTCGAAGTACGGTAATGGAATATTTTAGAATTTTTTTGTCACAAAACGGCGTCGGGCGCGTTACCCTTCTATACCCTTCCGATAGTGTCTTGAAGCATACGAACAAAACAGAGGATATTTGAACATAACTATGGATTATTTTGGACCAAACCAACATTCTATAATTCTTAAAATAATTGTTATGTTTTTGTGAGCGTTTATCGTGAGTAATTTAGTAAATTCACCGGAAGTTTGCGGTGGGTATGCTAATTCTGAAAGTCACATGCTTGTAAAATGGGTGTCTGATTATTTCTTTCCAGCTTATATGCATATTCTAGTCCTCTAGTTCTGGGCAGTAGTAATAACCAGATTAAATCGGGTACGCTTTTTATCCGGCCTTGCAAATACTCCCCCAACCCTAGAGAGGTTAATAGTAGCTTCAGACTAAACATGACTCACTTAGTTCCAGGTTGGACTACAGACTGAACATGACTCCACTCAGTTCCAGGTTGGACTACAGACTGAACATGACTCACTCAGTTCCAGGTTGGACTACAGACTGAACATGACTCACTCAGTTCCAGGTTGGACTACAGACTGAGCATGACTCGCTCAGTTCCAGGGTTGGACTACAGACTGAACATGACTCACTCAGTTCCAGGTTGGACTACAGACTGAACATGACTCACTCAGTTCCAGGTTGGACTACAGACTGAACATGACTCACTCAGTTCCAGGTTGGACTACAGACTGAACATGACTCACTCAGTTCCAGGTTGGACTACAGACTGAAACATGACTCACTCAGTTCCAGGTTGGACTACAGACTGAACATGACTCACTCAGTTCCAGGTTGGACTACAGACTGAACATGACTCACTCAGTTCCAGGTTGGACTACAGACTGAACATGACTCACTCAGTTCCAGGTTGGACTACAGACTGAACATGACTCGCTCAGTTCCAGGTTGGACTACAGACTGAACATGACTCACTCAGTTCCAGGTTGGACTACAGACTGAACATGACTCACTCAGTTCCAGATTGGACCACAGACTGAACATGACTCACTCAGTTCCAGGTTGGACTACAGACTGAACATGACTCACTCAGTTCCAGGTTGGACTACAGACTGAACATGACTCACTCAGTTCCAGGTTGGACTACAGACTGAACATGACTCACTCAGTTCCAGGTTGGACTACAGACTGAACATGACTCACTCAGTTCCTGGTCGGACTACAGACTGAACATGACTCACTCAGTTCCAGGTTGGACTACAGACTGAACATGACTCACTCAGTTCCAGGTTGGACTACAGACTGAACATGACTCACTCAGTTCCAGGTTGGACTACAGACTGAACATGACTCACTCAGTTCAGGTTGGACTCAGACTAAACATGACTCACTCAGTTCCAGGTTGGATGGTGTTTCAGGTTTCTGTTGTTTGTTTGCCAGACCATTTGCTGTAAATCTTGGAAATAATAATCTTTGGTAGTAGGAATCCTTCTGGGTAGTTTTGTCCAAAATCAGGTGGTAGGTTTTGATTTTGATTGAAGGTTATGTTGGGAGGGTAGTATCCTGTTTAATCTCCTTTTTGGAAAAATCCAAGTTCATCTAACTCTTTTTGTAAAAACATGCTGAAAATGTGGGAGCTCACGTGTTTCTATCTCTCTCTCCCTCGTGCTCGTTCTCTCTGTCTCTCTCTCTCTTTCTCCACTCTCTCTCTGTCTGTATCTATCTCTCTCTGTATGTCTCCCCTCTCTGTATCTATGCCCCTCACTTCTCTCTCCCCTCCCTCTCTCTCTCTCTCTCTCTCTCTCTCTCTCTCTCTCTCTCTCTCTCTCTCTCTCTCTCTCTCTCTCTTCTATGTAGGTTATGTTGTGGAGGGTATGTGTCTGTCTGTCTGTCTGTCTGTCTGTCTGTCTGTCTGTCTGTCTGTCTGTCTGTCTGTCTGTCTTCTGGTCTGGGGTTTGTGTGTGTCTCTCTCTCTCTCTATCGCTCTCTGTCTCTCTTCTCTCTGTCCCTCTCTTCTATATATATCTCTCTCTATTTATTTATTTCTCTCTGTCTCTCTATCTCTCTCTGTGTCTCTCTTTCTCTCTATCTGTGTCTCTCTCTCTCTCTCTCTCTCTCTCTCTCTCTCTCTCTTTCTGTGTCTCTCTTCTCTCTAGGGCCCCTCATTCTGTCACACACATCTTTCACACCTCTCAGTCCTTCTCAAGAGGAAGTATAGATGGGTAGAGAGGAGAGGTGGGTGGGGGGGATGGACAGGCTACAAGTCACTAGAGTTTAGATACAGTTAGTGATCGACACGTTGAGATGGAATGCACCTGTCTTCTACTCTGTGAGTTTAATATTATCTAAATGGTTTAATGTCTAGATATATGTTAATATCTATAGAGTTTAATATCTATATGGTTTAATATCTATATGGTTTTAATATCTATATGGTTTAATATCTGTAAGGTTTAATATCTGGGTTTTAATATCTGTATAGTTTAATGTCTATATCGTTTTTATCTGTATGGTTTAATATCTATATGTGTTCAATGACTAGATATAATTTTAATATCTATATTGTTTAAAATCTGTATAAATTAATATCTGTGTATATATTGTTCAATATTTAAAATGTTTAAAATCTGTATGGTTTTATTATCTATATATGGTTTAAAATCTAAAGTTTAATATCTATATTGTTGTTTAATATCTATAATGTTTTAATATATGTATAGTTTAATATCTATATGGTTAAATATCTATGTGATTTAATATCTGTATAGTTTAATATCTCTATACGTAAATATTTAAAAAAGTTTTAATATCTATATGGTTTAATATCTTATGGTTAAATATCTGTATGTTTAATATCTATATAGTTTTAATATCTATATAGTTTTAATATCTATATGTAATATCTATAGTTTAATATCTGTAATAGTTTAAAATCTATATGGTTTAATATCTGTAGGTTTAATATCTATATAATTTAATATCTATACAGTTCAATGACTAGAATAATTTTAATATCTATATTGTTTAAAATCTGTATAAATTAATATCTCTATATATATATCGTTCAATATTTAAAATGTTTTAAAATCTGTATGGTTTATTATCTATATGGTTTAAAATCTGAAAAGTTTTAATGATCTATATTGTTGTTTTAATATCTATAATGTGTTTTAATATATGTATAGTTTAATACTATATGGTTAAATATCTATATGGTTTAATATCTGTATAGTTAAATATTAAAACAGTTTAATATCTATATTGTTTAATATCTATATGGTTAAATATCTGTATGCTTTAATATCTATATAGTTTAATATCTATATGGTTTAATATCTATATGGTTTAATATCTAATAGTTTAATATCTATATGGTTTAATATCTATATGGTTTAATATCTATATAGTTTAATATCTGTATAGTTAAATATTAAAACAGTTTAATATCTATATTGTTTAATATCTATATGGTTAAATATCTGTATGCTTTAATATCTATATAGTTTAATATCTATATAGTTTTAAAATCTATGTAGTTTAATATCTACATCATGTAATATCTGTATAGTTTAATATCTATATAGTTGAATATCTATATAATTTAATATCTGTACAGTTTATCTCTTTAATATCTGTATGGTTTAATATCTATACGGTTTAATATCTATATAGTTTAATATCTATATAATTTAATATCTGTATAGTTTAATATCTATATGGTTTAATATCTATATAGTTTAATATCTATACAGTTTAATATCTATAAAATTTAATATCTGTATGGGTTTAATATCTGTATAGTTTAATATCTGTATAGTTTAATATCTGTATAGTTTAATATCTGTATAGTTTAATATCTATACGGTTTAACATCTAATTAAACATTTACATTTTAGTTCATTTAGCAGACGCTCTTATCCAGAGCGACTTACAGTAGTGAATGCATACATTTCATTTCATGCATTTTTTTGTACTGGCCATTCCCGTGGGAATCGAACCCACAACCCTGGCATTGCACACACCATGCTGGCGTTACAAAACAGCATGCTCTACCAACTGAGCCACAGGGAAGGCATATCTGGGAAGGTTTAATATCTGTACAGTTTAATATCTATATAGTTTAATGTCTATATAGTTTCATATCTGTATGGTTTAATATCTGTATGGTTTAATATCTATATAGTTTAATATCTATATAGTTTAATATCTATATGGTTTAATATCTTAGTTGGTTTAATATCTGTATGGTTTAATATCTATATGGTTTTAATATCTATATGGTTTAATATCTGTATGGTTTAATATCTATATGGTTTAATATCTGTATGGTTTAATATCTGTAAGTATGGTTTAATATCTATATGGTTTAATATCTATATAGTTTAATATCTATATAGTTTAATATCTGTATAGTTTAATATCTATATGGTTTAATATCTATATAGTTTAATATCTATATAGTTTAATATCTGTATAGTTTAATATCTATATGGTTTTAATATCTATATAGTTTAATATCAAGGTATTGGTATGCAGAGATGTGTAATTACGAAGCATCTGATGAGTGCAGATCTAATCCATTCTAGACAATCTTACAGAACTTGAAAACAACATGTATTTAGTTTTGCCCTAAATCAGTAAGGACTTCCTGCACAACTGCTAAATGGGACTGTAGTCTGTCTCAGCCGAGGTCAGCAGGGGGGGGGATAATGGGACTGTAGTCTGTCTCAGCCAGGTCAGCAGGGGGGGGATAATGGGACTGTAGTCTGTCTCAGCCAGGTCAGCAGGGGGGGGTAATGGGACTGTAGTCTGTCTCAGCCAGGTCAGCAGGGGGGGGTAATGGGACTGTAGTCTTGTCTCAGCCAGGTCAGCAGGGGGGGTAATGGGACTGTAGTCTTGTCTCAGCCAGGTCGGCAGGGGGGTAATGGGACTGTAGTCTGTCTCAGCCAGGTCAGCAGGGGGGGGTAATGGGACTGTAGTCTTGTCTCCAGCCAGGTCAGCAGGGGGGTAATGGGACTGTAGTCTTGTCTCAGCCAGGTCAGCAGGGGGGGGGTAATGGGACTGTAGTCTTGTCTCAGCCAGGTCAGCAGAGGGGGGTAATGGGACTGTAGTCTTGTCTCAGCCAGGTCAGCAGGGGAGGGGGGGGTAATGGGACTGAAGGTCTCAGCCAGGTCAGCAAGGGGGGGGTAATGGGACTGTAGTCTTGTCTCAGCCAGGTCAGCAGGGGGGTAATGGGACTGTAGTCTGTCTCAGCCAGGTCGGAGGAGGGGGGGTAATGGGACTGTAGCCTTGTCTCAGCCAGGTCAGCAGGGGGGGGGGGGTAATGGGACTGTAGTCTTGTCTCAGCCAGGTCAGCAGGGGAGGGGGGGGGTAATGGGACTGTAGTCTGTCTCAGCCAGATCAGCAGAGGGGTGGGGGTGTAATGGGACTGTAGTCTTGTCTCAGCCAGGTCAGCAGGGGGGGGTAATGGGAGTGTAGTCTTGTCTCAGCCAGGTCAGCAGGGGAGAGGGGGGGGAACTGGGACTGTAGTCTTGTCTCAGCCAGGTCAGCAGGGGAGAGGGGGGTAATGGGACTGTAGTCTTGTCTCAGCCAGGTCGGCAGGGGAGGAGGGGGGGGTAATGGGACTGTAGTCTTGTCTCAGCCAGGTCAGCAGGGGAGGAGGGGGGTAATGGGACTGTAGTCTTGTCTCCAGCCAGGTCAGCAGGGGAGGAGGGGGGGTAATGGACTGTAGTCTTGTCTCGGCCAGGTCAGCAGGGGAGGAAAGGGGGGTAATGGGACTGTAGTCTGTCTCAGCCAGGTCAGCAGGGGAGAAGGGGGGGGTAATGGGACTGTAGCCTTGTCTTAGCCAGGTAGCGGGAGAGGGGGGGTAATGGGACTGTAGTCTTGTCTCAGCCAGGTCAGCAGGGGGGGGGTAATGGGACTGTAGCCTTGTCTCAGCCAGGTCAGCAGGGGGGGTAATGGGACTGTAGTCTTGTCTCAGCCAGGTCAGCAGGGGGGGTAATGGGACTGAGTCTGTTCAGCCAGGTCAACAGGGGGGGGGGTAATGGGACTGTAGTCTTGTCTCAGCCAGGTCAGCAGGGGGGGTAATGGGACTGTAGTCTTGTCTCAGCCAGGTCAGCAGGGGGGGTAATGGGACTGTAGTCTTGTCTCAGCCAGGTCAGCAGGAGGAGGGGGGTAATGGGACTGTAGTCTTGTCTCAGCCAGGTCAGCAGGGGGGGGGGTAATGGGACTGTAGTCTTGTCTCAGCCAGGTCAGCAGGGGGGGGTAATGGGACTGTAGTCTTGTCTCAGCCAGGTCAGCAGGGGAGGAGGGGGGGTAATGGGACTGTAGTCTTGTCTCAGCCAGGTCAGCAGGGGGTGGAATGGGACTGTAGTCTTGTCTCAGCCAGGTCAGCAGGGGGGGGGGGGTAATGGGACTGTAGTCTTGTCTCAGCCAGGTCAGCAGGGGGGGGGGTAGTGGGACTGTAGTCTTGTCTCAGCCAGGCCAGCAGGGGGGGGTAATGGGACTGTAGTCTTGTCTCAGCCAGGTCAGCAGGGGGGGGGGGTAATGGGACTGTAGTCTTGTCTCAGCCAGGTCAGCAGGGGGGGTAATGGGACTGTAGTCTTGTCTCAGCCAGGTCAGCAGGGGGGTAATGGGACTGTAGTCTTGTCTCAGCCAGGTCAACAGGGGGGTAATGGGACCGTAGTCTTGTCTCAGCCAGGTCAGCAGGGGGGGTAATGGGACTGTAGTCTTGTCTCGCCAGGTCAGCAGGGGGGTAATGGGACTGTAGTCTTGTCTCAGCCAGGTCAATAGGGGGGGTAATGGCGTACATGACAGGTGTGGTCCTCATGTACACACTACATGGCCAAAAGTATCTGGACATCCTTTCAGTTAGTGGATTTAGCTATTTCAGCCACGCCCGTTGCTGAAAGGTGTGTAAAATCGAGCACATGGCCATGCAATCTCCATAGACAGTAAACAGCTGGCCCAGAACAGAGAGCACGTCTTCATTGTAATCAGAGGGCTGATATAAATACTATGCTGCCAGTCTCTCTTGGCTGAGGTTGAGGAAAGACTGACTGCATCACCTTTTTATAAGAAACATTAATGTGTTGAAAATCCCAAAAAGTTTGCATAGTCAACTAACACACAGCTCTGACACACACACTTGCCCCACCAGACACCACCAGGGGTCTTTTCACAGTCCCCAAATCCAGAGCAAATTTGCAAGGCACTCGAGGGTATTATAGAGAGCCATGAGGACATGGAACTCCCTTCCATCTTATATAGCGTAAGTGAACAGCAAACCTGGTTTCAAAAACAAATGCCAAGGCAAATGGTGGCTCAACTAATTTGCGTCTCACAAAAATTCTCAAATTTGGGACCAAAGGACAGATTTTCACTGGTCTAATTGCTCGTGTTTTTGGTCCAAGCAAGCCTTCCTTTATTGGTGTCCTTTAGTAGTGGTTTCTCTGCAGAAATTCGACCATAAAGGCCTGTTTACCTGTCTCCTCTGAACAGTTGATGTTGAGATGTGTCTGTTACTTGACCTCTGTGAAGCATTTGTTTGGGATGCAATCTGAGGTGCAGTTAATTGTCGATTTCTGAGGCTGGTAACTAATGAACTCATCCTCTGCAGCAAAGGAAACTCTGTCTTTCTTTCCTGTGGCGGTCCTCATGAGAGCCAGTTTCAGTTTTACTACGGTCAAAGGTTCCAGGTTACTACATCATGAAGCTGGTTGAGAGAATGCCAAGAGTGTCCAAAGCTGTCATCAAGGCAAAAGGTGGCTACTGTGAAGAATCTCAAATATAAAATATATTTTGATTTGTTTAACACTTTTGTGGTTACTATATGATTCCATATGTGTTATTTCATAGTTTTGATGTCTTCACTATTATTCTACAATGTAGAAAATAAAGAAAAACCCTTGAATGAGTCGGTGTGTCCAAACTTTTCACTGGAACTGTACATGGAACAGCTCAGTGTTTACATCATGTACCATAGTGTTAGTTCTCTCTGTGTATTTCAGTGTTTCCATCATGTACCATAGTGATAGTTCTCTCTGTGTGTTTCAGTGTTTACATCATGTACCATAGTGATAGTTCTCTCTGTGTGTTTCAGTGTTTACATCATGTACCATAGTGATAGTTCTCTCTGTGTGTTTCAGTGTTTACATCATGTACCATAGTGATAGTTCTCTCTGTGTGTTTCAGTGTTTACATCATGTACCATAGTGATAGTTCTCTCTGTGTGTTTCAGTGTTTACATCATGTACCATAGTGATAGTTCTCTCTGTGTGTTTCAGTGTTTTACATCATGTACCATAGTGATCGTTCTCTCTGTGTGTTTCAGTGTTTACATCATGTACCATAGTGATAGTTCTCTCTGTGTGTTTCAGTGCTGTTGAGTACACTGGTATACTGTAGCCTCGGACAAGGTGGAGGTGAGTACATTTCTCTATATTCATCACCTGTTCTATAATAGTAACATTTATCTATATTCATCACCTGTTCTATAGTAGTAACATTTATCTATATTCATCACCTGTTCTATAATAGTATCATTTATCTATATTCATCACCTGTTCTATAATAGTATCATTTATCTATATTCATCACCTGTTCTATAATAGTAACATTTATCTATATTCATCACCTGTTCTATAATAGTATCATTTATCTATATTCATCACCTGTTCTATAATAGTAACATTTATCTATATTCATCACCTGTTCTATAATAGTAACATTTATCTATATTCATCACCTGTTCTATAATAGTAACATTTATCTATATTCATCACCTGTTCTATAATAGTATCATTTATCTATATTCATCACCTGTTCTATAATAGTAACATTTATCTATATTCATCACCTGTTCTATAATAGTATCATTTATCTATATTCATCACCTGTTCTATAATAGTATCATTTATCTATATTCATCACCTGTTCTATAATAGTATCATTTATCTATATTCATCACCTGTTCTATAATAGTATAATTTCTTCCTGGTCTCTTCATTGGTTCTTCATGTCTCCAGTCCTTATTCTCTTAGTATAGAAGGTTCCATAATGGATCTCCACCTGTTCTAGCTGATCTCACCTGCAACACATCACAGGGTAGAAAGTGATACTCTGTGATGTGAGATACAGACTCATATAGCTACATAATGACTAGTAACTCCATTCAGACTCATATAGCTACATAATGACTATAACTCCATACAGACTCATATAGCTACATAATGACTATAACTCCATTCAGACTCATATAGCTACATAATGACTATAACTCCATACAGACTCATATAGCTACATAATGACTATAACTATAACTCCATACAGACTCATATAGCTACATAATGACCAACTCCATGGGGTTAATAGCTGCAATCCAACCCTGGGGTCAATAGCTGCAATCCAACCCTGGCTCAATAGCTGCAATCCAACCCTGGGGTCAATAGCTGCAATCCAACCCTGGGGTCAATAGCTGCAACAACCCTGGGGTCAATAGCTCCAATCCAACCCTGGGGTCAATAGCTGCAATCCAACCCTGGGGTTAATAGCTGCAACCAACCCTGGGGTCAATAGCTGCAATCAACCCTGGGGTCAATAGCTGCAATCCAACCCTGGGGTCAATAGCTGCAATCCAACCCTGGGGTATAGCTGCAATCCAACCCTGGGGTTAATAGCTGCAATCCAACCCTGGGGTCAATAGCTGCAATCCAACCCTGGGGTTAATAGCTGCAATCCAACCCTGGGGTCAATAGCTGCAATCCAACCCTGGGGTCAATAGCTGCAATCCAACCCTGGGGTTAATAGCTGCAATCCAACCCTGGGGTCAATAGCTGCAATCCAACCCTGGGGTCAATAGCTGCAATTCAACCCTGGGGTCAATAGCTCCAATCCAACCCTGGGGTCAATAGCTCCAATCCAACCCTGGGGTCAATAGCTGCAATCCAACCCTGGGGTTAATAGCTGCAATCCAACCCTGGGGTGGTTTATCGTAAATCAGGTCTGCAGAACTACATTGGGGCAGTGATAGTCTCTCTCTCTCTCTCTCTCTCTCTCTCTCCTCTCTCTCTCCTCTCTCCTCTCTCCATCCTGTCTCTCTCTTTCTCTATTTATCTTTCTCCCGCTCTCTCCACTCTACCCTCCCTCCTGTTTCTCTGTCTCTCTATATCTCTCTCTCCACCTCTCTCCCTCTCTCTCCATCTCTCTCTCTCTCACTCTCTCTCTCTCTCAATTTTTTTCAATTCAATTCAAGGGGCTTTATTGGCATGGGAAACACATGTTAACATTGTGAGGTAGATAATATACAAAAGTGAAATAAACAATAAAAATTAACAGTAGTTCCAAAATAATAAAGACATTACAAATGTCATATTATGTATATATACAGTGTTGTAACGATGTACAAATGGTTAAAGTACAAAGGGAAAATTAAAAAAGCATAAATATGGGTTGTATTTACAATGGTGTTTGTTCTTCACTGGTTGACCTTTTCTTGTGGCAACAGGTCACACATCTTGCTGCTGTGATGTCACACTGTGGTATTTCACCCAGTAGATATGGGAGTTTACCTCTCTCTCTCTCTGTCTCTCTCTCTGTCTCTCTCTCTCTCTGTCTCTCTCTCTGTCTCTCTCTCTGTCTCTCTCTCTGTCTCTGTCTCTCTCTCTCTCTCTCTCTCTCTATCTCTGTCTCTCTCTCTGTCTCTCTCTCTGTCTCTCTCTCTCTCTGTCTCTCTCTGTCTCTCTCTCTGTCTCTGTCTCTGTCTCTCTGTGTATGTGAGTAGCATAGAGCCAGTACCCCCCCCCCTCCATCTCTCTCTGTGTGTGTATGTGAGTAGCATAGAGCCAGTAACCCCCCTCCATCTCTTGTGAGTCCAGTGAGTAGCATAGAGCCAGTACCCCCCCCTCCATCTCTCTCTGTGTGAGTTCAGTGAGTAGCATAGAGCCAGTACCCCCTCCATCTCTCTCTGTGTGAGTCCAGTGAGTAGCATAGAGCCAGTACCCCTCCATCTCTCTCTGTGTGTGTATGTGAGTAGCATAGAGCCAGTACCCCCCTCCATCTCTCTCGTGTGAGTCCAGTGAGTAGCATAGAGCCAGTACCCCCTCCATCTCTCTCTGTGTGTGTGTATGTGAGTAGCATAGAGCCAGTACCCTCCATCTCTCTCTCTGTGTGAGTCCAGTGAGTAGCATAGAGCCAGTACCCCCTCCATCTCTCTCTGTGTGTGTGTATGTGAGTAGCATAGAGCCAGTACCCTCCATCTCTCTCTGTGTGAGTCCAGTGAGTAGCATAGAGCCAGTACCCCCCTCCATCTCTCTCTTGTGTGTAGTGAGTAGCATAGAGCCAGTACCCCCCCTCCATCTCTCTCTCTGTATGTGAGTCCAGTGAGTAGCATAGAGCCATTCCCCTCCACTCTCTCTCTCTGTATGTGAGTCAGTAGCATGGAGCCAGTACCCCCCTCCATCTCTCTCTCCTGTATGTGAGTCAGTAGCATAGAGCCAGTACCCCCCCTCCATCTCTCTCTCTGTATGTGAGTCAGTAGCATAGAGCCAGTACACCCCCTCCATCTCTCTCTCTGTATGTGAGTCAGTAGCATAGAGCCAGTACCCCCCTCCATCTCTCTCTCTCTGTATGTGAGTCAGTAGCATAGAGCCAGTACCCCCTCCATCTCTCTCTCTGTATGTGAGTCAGTAGCATAGGAGCCAATACTCCATCTCTCTCTCTCTGTATGTGAGTCAGTAGCATAGAGCCAGTACCCCCCCTCCATCTCTCTCTCTCTGTATGTGAGTCAGTAGCATAGAGCCAGTACCCTCCATCTCTCTCTCTGTATGTGAGTCAGTAGCATAGAGCCAGTACCCCTCCATCTCTCCTCTCTCTGTATGTGAGTCAGTAGCATAGAGCCAGTACCCCCTCCATCTCTCTCTCTCTGTATGTGAGTCAGTAGCATAGAGCCAGTACCCCCCCCCCATCTCTCTCTCTCTGTATGTGAGTCAGTAGCATAGAGCCAGTACCCCCCCTCCATCTCTCTCTCTCTGTATGTGAGTCAGTAGCATAGAGCCAGTACCCCCTCCATCTCTCTCTCTCTGTATGTGAGTCAGTAGCATAGAGCCAGTACCCCCCCTCCATCTCTCTCTCTGTATGTGAGTCAGTAGCATAGAGCCAGTACCCCCCCTCCATCTCTCTCTCTGTATGTGAGTCAGTAGCATAGAGCCAGTACTCGAGAGCCAGTTTGATTAACTGGTTCTTATGGCTTGGTGGTGCAGCTGTAGAACATTTGGAGGATCTGAGGGCCCATGCCAAATCTTTTCACCCTCTTGAGGGGGAAGAGGCATTGTCCAATGCCCTCTTCACGTCTACTGTTTTGGTGTGTTTGGACCATGATAATGTGGACACAAAGGAACTTGAAGCTCTCGACCGGCTCCACTTCAGCCCCATTGATGTGAATGGGGGCCTGTTCAGCTCCACGTTTCCTGTAGTCCACGATCATCTCCTTTGTCTTGCTGACGTTGAGGGAGAGGTTTTTTGTCCTGGCCCCACACTGCCAGGTTCTCTGACCTCCTAGGCCTATCTCTCATCGTTGTCGGGTGATCAGGCCTACCACCGTCATGTCGTTTGCAAACTTGATGATGGTGTTGGAGTCGTGCCTGGCCATGCAGCCGTGGTGAACAGAGATTACAGGAGGGGACTGAGCACTCACCCCTGAGGGGCCCCTGTGTTGAGGGTCAGCATGGCAGATGTGTTGTTGCCTACCCTTACCACCTGGGGCGGCCTCGTCAGGAAGTCCAGGATCCAGTTGCAGAGGGGGAGGTGTTTAGTCCCAGAGTCCCTTAGCTTAGAGATGAGCTTTGACGGCAGCTATGGTGTTGAACAGCTGAGCTGTAGTCAATGAATAGCATTCTCACATAAGTTATCCTTTTGTCCAGGTGTGAAAGGGCAGTGTGAGTGTAATAGAGAATGCGTCATCTGTGGATCTATTGGGGCGGTATGCAAATTGGAGTAGGGTTTCTGGGATAATGGGTGTTGATGTGAGCCTTTCAATGGCTATATTTTTTTATTATTAACTAGGCAAGTCAGTTAATAACCTCTTACAGCTACTTAAGGCCAGGGGACAGTATTGAGAATTTTGAAAAAAATATGTGCCCATATTAATATTTTTATTATTAGATTTGGATAGAAAACACTCAAGTTTCTAAAACTGTTTGAATGGTGTCAGTAAGTATAACAGAACTCATATGGCAGTCAAAACCCTGAGACAAATCCTAACAGGAAGTGGAAATCTGATGTGTGGAATCACTTTCAAGCCTTTGCCATTGAACCACACAGGGACTGGTTACTCATTTAGCACTTCCTAAGGCTTCCACTAGATGTCAACAGTCTTTACAAAGTAGTTTGAGTCTTCTCCGTACAAACTGACCGAACGAGATGCCTGGAAAGTTTGTCATAAGGGAAGGCCATTACTACTATGACACGCATGCATGTGGGGACTGTTTCGTTCCGAAACGTTTTATAAGACAATGCAATCATCCGCCTTGAATATTATTGAAGTTCTGATTGAAAAAGGCCCTAAAGATTTATGTTATACAATGTTTGACATGTTTGAACGAACGTAAATCATTTTTTTTT
The DNA here is from genome assembly GCF_905237065.1 of Salmo salar. Taxonomy (NCBI): domain Eukaryota; kingdom Metazoa; phylum Chordata; class Actinopteri; order Salmoniformes; family Salmonidae; genus Salmo; species Salmo salar. The sequence continues at coordinate 82,255,835 of NC_059459.1, forward strand.
GTACTTTTGTGGCGACATGTTCCAGCACTTTGTACATTTTGAGTAGCCTTCTGAACGCGCTAACAAGAAGGAGCTATTTGGACATAAATGATTAACTTTTCAAACAAAACAACACTTTGTTGTGGACCTGGGATTCCTGGAAGTGCCTTCTGATGAAGATAATCAAAGGTAAGGGAATATTTTACAATAGTATATTTGATTTTAGATGGTTCCAAGATGGCGCTAACCTGTATCGCTATTTTTCTGAGCATAGCACCTCGTTTATTGCAAAGTGTGATTTCCCAGTAAAGTTATTTTTAAAATCTGTAAATGCGGTGGCATTCACGAGATGTTAATCTATAATTTTTGAATGACAATATTATATTTTACCAACGTTTTCGAATAGTATTTTAGTAAATTGTAGAGCTGATTCACCGCGGTGTTGAAGGGAAAATATTTTCTGAACATCACGCTGATATAAAATGCTGTTTTTATATATAAATATGAAGTTGATAGAACAAAAGAATGCATGTATTGTGTAACATGATGTCCTGGGGAGTGTCATCTGATGAAGATTGTCAAAGGTTAGTGCTTCATTTAGCTGTGTTTTGGGTATTTGTGATGCATGTGGTTGGTCGGGAAAATGACGGGTGTGGTTATTTGTCGTCGATGTACTCTCCTCACATAATATAATGTTTTGCTTTTGCTGTAAAGCCTTTTTGAAATTGGACAACGTGGTTCGATTCAGGAGAGGTGTAAAAGACGGTGTAAAATAGTCATATGTTTGAGAAATTGAAGTTATAGTGTATCTATAAAACGGTGTAACGTGTAACATCTCAAGATGTTTGATAAATAGAAATTATTAGATTTGTGGTTTTGAATACGGTCGCTCTGATTTTTAACAAAAATCGGCTAACGGGATTGTAGCGTCCAGAAGTTTTTAAAAACAATCTTATTTAAAATGACTACTGGGGAACAGTGGGTTAACTGCTTTGTTCAGGGGCAGAACGACAGATTTTTACCTTGTCAGCTCAGGGGATTTGATCCAGCAATCTTTCGGTTATTGGCTCAACTCTCATGTTGGTATTACAGACTCAGCCAAGGAGAGGTTATAAATGTCAGTGAGACACAAGTTTGTCAGCGCATGCTCTGAGTACACATCCTGGTAATCCGTCTGGCCCTGCGGCTTTGTGATTGTTAACTGTATATGAAGTATTACATAAATAAGCAAAATGTTTGAGCAACAATTAAATGTAATCTACAAGGGCTCATGACATGGTGGGAGCTATGGATATTAGATTATAACTCGACCAGGACATAATCTGGAGATAGATTTACTGTCTCTGTTATCTTATGACAGACCAGCTAGATCTACTGTCTCTGCGTTTTCACCAAACAAAACGCAGATTTTCTCCAGAGCAGGTAGTTGAAGAATTGCTTCAATTCTTCTTTATAATAGGAAAGTATATTTTTATTACATTTCAGGACATATATACCTCTGAGTCATATTTGGAGAAGGAAGTCCTGCTCATTCTCTAGTCACCTCATCCATAGCATTTCTTCCTGTTTTCTATGACACTTTGAAAAGGTTCCAAAAGGGTTTTTCGAGAACCCTTTTTGGTTCCAGGTAGAACCCTCTGTGGAAATGGAATTTGTCCCAATAATTACAGAGAACACTGCATATACCACAATATCTATTAACTACCCAACACTGACCCTAACTACCTACCCTACGCTGTCCCAAGAATTACAAAGGGGGCAGCATGTAGCCTTGTGGTTAGGATAGTATTCTACCCTCATCAGGTTAGACAGCTAGAGAATAGCCTCTCCCTGCTGTGTTTCAGCATCTCTTTCAGAATATTTTATAATTTACTTAGACAATGCATCTCTCTCTCTCTCTCTCTCTCTCAGATTTCGCTCTTCCAGCATCTCTGATTGTCAGTCCTGACTGATCTCAGTTCTTTGAAAATGAGTCTGTCTCTCTGAGCTGTCTCTCTGAGCTGTGAGGTTCAGGGGAACTCTGCTAGGTGGAGAGTGGTGAGGAACACATCGAGAGGAATCTCTTTCAGAGTGTAGTACTGACTGGGGAAAATAACAAGGGTCTTCATGCATTGTATCACTAATACCATCAGACAGTGGAGTGTACTGGTGTGAGCTTTGGGTCTGGAGAACACAGCAATGCTGTCAACATCACAGTACCTGGTATGTCCACAAAACACCATCTACTAACATTATAGTGTTAGTGGTTCATCTGGTTTCAGATAAGCTGATGTTATGTTTATATATTATGTTTATATATTATATACAGCTGGAGCTGTGATCCTGGAGAGACCTGTTTATATATGATGTTTATATATTATATACAGCTGGAGCTGTGATCCTGGAGAGCCCTGTTTATATATGATGTTTATATATTATATACAGCTGGTGCTGTGATCCTGGAGAGACCTGTTTATATATGATGTTTATATATTATATACAGCTGGAGCTGTGATCCTGGAGAGACCTGTTTATATATGATGTTTATATATTATATACAGCTGGTGCTGTGATCCTGGAGAGACCTGTTTATATATGATGTTTTATATTATATACAGCTGGAGCTGTATCTGGAGAGACCTGTTTATATATGATGTTTATATATTATATATAGCTGGAGCTGTGATCCTGGTGGAGTCAATCTGAATCTGGTGTACATTTATATCAGTTAGCAGACGCTCTTATCAGAGCGACTTACAGATTGGTGCATTCACCTTATGATATCCAGTGGAACAACCACTTACAATAGTGCATCTAAATCTTTTAAGGGGGTTAGAAGGATTACTTTATCCTATCCCAGGTATTCCTTGAAGTGGTGGGGTTTCAGGTGTCTCCGGAAGGTGGTGATTGACTCCGCTGTCCTGGCGTCGTGAGGGGAGCTTGTTCCACCATTGGGGTGCAGGAGCAGCGAACAGTTTTGACTGGGCTGAGCGGGGAACTGTGCTTCCGTAGAGGTAGGGGGGCCATCAGGCCAGCGGTGGATGAACGCAGTGCCCTTGTTTGGGTGTAGGGCCTGATCAGAGCCTGAAGGTACGGAGGTGCCGTTCCCCTCACAGCTCCGTAGGCAAGTACCATGGTCTTGTAGCGGATGCGAGCTTCAACTGGAAGCCAGTGGAGTGTGCGGAGGAGCGGGGTGACGTGGAGAGAACTTGGGAAGGTTGAACACCAGACGGGCTGCGGCGTTCTGGATGAGTTGTAGGGGTTTAATGGCACAGGCAGGGGAGCCCCGCCAGCAGCGAGTTGCAGTAATCCAGAGCGGGAGATGACAAGTGCCTGGATTAGGACCTGCGCCGCTTCCTGTGTAAGGCAGGGTCGTACTCTGCAAATGTTGTATAGCATGAACCTACAGGATCGGGTCACCGCCTTGATGTTAGCGGAGAACGACAGGGTGTTGTCCAGGGTCACGCCGAGGCTCTTAGCACTCTGGGAGGAGGACACAATGGAGTTGTCCACCGTGATGGCGAGATCATGGAAAGGGCAGTCCTTCCCCGGAGGAAGAGCAGCTCCGTCTTGTCGAGGTTCAGCTCGAGGTGGTGATCCGTCATCCACACTGAGTATGTCTGCCAGACATGCAGAGATGCAGTTCGCCACCTGGTTGTCAGAAGGGGGGAAAAGGAGAAGATTAATTGTGTGTCGTCTGCGTAGCAATGATAGGAGAGAGCATGTGAGGATATGACAGAGCCAAGTGACTTGGTGTATAAAGCGAGAATAGGAGAGGGCCTAGTGGTGAGAGCACGTGGTGCGGAGACGGATTCTCGCCACACCACCTGGTAGGGAGCGACCTGTCAGGTAGGAAGCAATCCAAGAGTGAGCGCCGGAGATGCCCAACTTGGAGAGGTGGAGAGGAGGATCTGATGGTTCACAGTATCAAAGGCAGCAGATAGGTCTAGAAGGGATGAGAACAGAGGAGAGAGAGTTAGCTTTAGCAGTGCGGGAGAGCCCCTCCGTGACACAGAGAAGAGAAGTCTCAGTTGAATGACCAGCCTTGAAACCTGACTGATTTGGATCAAGAAGGTCATTCTGAGAGAGATAGCAGGAGAGCTGGCCAAGGACGGCAACGTTCAAGAGTTTTGGAGAGAAAGAAAGAGGGATACTGGTCTGTAGTTGTTGACGTCGGAGGGATTGAGTGTAGGTTTTTGAGAAGGGGTGCAACTCTCGGCTCTCTTGAAGACGGAAGGGACGTAGCCAGAGTTCAAGGATGAGTTGATGAGCGAGGTGAGGTAAGGGAGAAGGTCTCCGGAAATGGTCAGGAGAAGAGAGGAGGGGATAGGGTCAAGCGGGCAGGTTGATGGGCGGCCGGCCGTCACAAGACGGAAGATTTCATCTGGAGAGAGAGGGGAGAAAGAGGTCAAAGCACAGGGTAGGGGCAGTGTGAGCAGGACCAGCGGTGTCGTTTGACTTATCAAACGAGGATCGGATGTTGTCGACCTTCTTTTCAAAATGGTTGACGAAGTCATCCGCAGAGAGGGAGGAGGGGGGGGGGGGAGGAGGATTCAGGAGGGAGGAGAAGGTGGCAAAGAGCTTCCTAGGGTTAGAGGCAGATGCTTGGAAGTTAGAGTGGTGAAAGTGGCTTTAGCAGCAGAGACAGAGGGGAGGAAAATGTAGAGAGGAGGGAGTGAAAAGATGCCAGGTCCGCAGGGAGGCTGTTTTCCTCCATTTCCGCTCGACTGCCCGGAGCCCTGTTCTGTGAGCTCGCAATGAGTCGTAGCCACGGAGCAGGAGGGGAGGACCGACGGCCGGGAGGATAGGGGGGACATAGAGAGTCAAAGGATGCAGAAAGGGAGGAGAGGAGGTTTGAGGAGGCAGAATCAGGAGATTGGTCGGAGAAGGATTGAGCAGAGGGGAAGAGATGATAGGATGGAAGAGGAGAGAGAGAGCGAAGTGCGACGGCGCAATACCATCTGAGTAGGGGCAGAGTGAGTAGTGTTGGAGGAGAGCGAGAGGGAAAAGGATACAAGGTAGTGATCGGAGACTTGGAGGGGAGTTGCAGTGAGATTAGTAGAAGAACAGCATCTAGTGAAGATAAGGTCAAGCCTTGTGAGTAGGGGGACGGTGAGAGGGTGAGGTCAAAAGAGGAGAGGAGTGGAAAGAAGGAGGCAGAGAGAAATGAGTCAAAAGGTAGACGTTGGGAGGTTAAAATCACCCAGAACTGTGAGAGGTGAGCCATCCTCAGGAAAGGAACTTATCCAGGCGTCAAGCTCATTGATGAACTCTCAAGGGAACCTGGAGGGCGATAAATGGTAAGGATGTTAAGCTTGAATGGGCTAGTGATTGTGACAGCATGGAATTCAAAGGAGGAGATAGACAGATGGGTCAGAGGAGAAAGAGAGAATGTCCACTTGGAGAGAGATGAGGATTCCAGTGCCACCACCCCGCTGACCAGATGCTCTCGGGTGTGCGAGAACACGTGGTCAGATGAGGAGAGAGCAGTAGGCGTAGCAGTGTTTTCTGTGGTAATCCATGTTTCAGTCATGGCCAAGAAGTCGAGGGACTGGAGGGTAGCATAGGCTGAGATGAACTCTGCCTTGTTGGCCGCAGACCGGCAGTTCCAGAGGCTGCCGGAGACCTGGAACTCCACGTGGGTCGTGCGGCGCTGGGACCACCAGGTTAGAGTGGCAGCGGCCACGCGGTGTGAAGCGTTTGTTTGGCCTGTGCAGAGGGTTAGAGAACAGGGATAGACTGACACATAGTTGATAGGCTACAGGAGAGGCTACGCTAATGCAAAGGAGATTGGCATGAAAATTAACTAAACAACTGGGAGGAGAGCAGGGCCTCCCTCACTAACCTTTCACTGAAACACTAAAATATAACTTTCCTAGCTTCCACTAGAAATTATAATTGATGTAAACTACAGTGGTTCAATGTTTCCAGGAATAGGCTCAAACTTAGTTTATTCCACTAGATAACTTGGTACAGTATTCTTCCGTGAAAACCCACCTAGTGCACTGTGTCCTATGACGCCGTAGCTAACTAGCTAACTAGCATGCTAGCATCCTATAACACACGGTTAGCACCAATACTTGGTTACAACAAGCTACCAATGGATCATTCGCTGTCCGTGTCTAGTTCATACGCAGAAGGAATTAAACGTTGGCTAGCTAACACAAAGTCAGTCCTGCTAGCTACACAAGTGGCCTACACATCTCGAATGTTCAGAAAGTTAAGTTTACGTTGCAAAATCTTATAGACTAAAAAGATACAACTAGCTGGTAGGGTTAGCTAGCTAGCAGGGGGTGCGTTGTTGACTATGTTAGAGAATGTAGCTGGCTACCTAACCTCGATAGTTACTCTGTACTACGCCTTTATCTTGATACAAAGACAACTATGTTACATTACACTAGTCAAATCGTTCCGTTGTAATGTATATAGTTTCTGCAATACTGCTAATTGGTAAAGTTGGCTAGCAAGCAGTGGCTGTGATGTTGTTGACGCCGCTTTCGAAAACGGTCGCGAATGAACGAATGCAGCTGGCTAGCTAACCTTGTTAGTTTCTCAAAGCTACACCTTTATCCTTGATACAAAGACAGCAGAGACAACTATGTAGCTAGCTAACAATACACTAATCAAATCGTTCCGTTGTAATGAAATGTAATGTAATGAAATTAAATGTAATGCGTGAGGTACAGCACGACTACTTGCTCCAGCACCCGGAAGCGTGTAGACTGGTTGAACAAATCACTAATTAAAGTTGAACTCCGACTTGATACAGACTCAGCTGTGGAATATATTTCAATATTGCATAGCTATCAGACTAAACCTCTCTACGTATCTTTCTCTTTCTCTCTCTCTCTCTTTCTCAGTTCTCTTTAATCCAGCTCTCTCTGAGTGTCAGTCCTGACAGATCTCAGTTCTTTAAATTAGAGTCTGTCTCTGAGCTGTGAGGTTCAGGGGAACTCTACTGGATGGAGAGTGGTGAGGAACACAGAGAGAGGGAATCCTTTCAGAGTGTAGTACTGACTGGGGGAAACAACAATGGTCTTCATGCATCGTGTCGCTAATACTATCAGACAGTGGAGTGTACTGGTGTGAGTTTGGGTCTGGAGAACACAGCAATGCTGTCAACATCACAGTACATGGTATGTCCACAAACACCATCTACTAACATTATAGTGTTTAGTGGTTCATCTGGTTTCAGATAGCTGATGTTATGTTTATATATGATGTTTATATATTATATACAGCTGGAGCTGTGATCCTGGAGAGCCTGTTTAGATTATGTTTATATATTATATACAGCTGGAGCTGTGATCCTGGAGAGCCCTGTTTATATGATATGTATATATTATATACAGCTGGTGCTGTGATCCTGGAGAGACCGTTTTATATGATGTTTATATATTATATACAGCTGGTGCTGTGATCCTGGAGAGACCTGTTTATATATGATGTTTATATATTATATACAGCTGGTGCTGTGATCCTGGAGAGCCCTGCCCTTCCTGTGACTGGGGGAGATTCTGTGACTCTGCGCTGCAGATATCAGGGAACTCGCTCTGACCTCACAGCTATCTTTCTACAAAGATGGATCCCTCATCAGGCTGAGACTACAGGAGAGATGACCATCCCTGCAGTATCCAAGTCAGATGAAGGACTCTACAAGTGTACCAACTCTGAAGGAGAATCACCAGAGAGCTGGATGACTGTGACAGGTGAGAATATGAGAAACCTTGACATTCAGATTATATGGTTCTTCTTTACACTGTTAAGTTTGATACGTTATATTCATAATATATTCATAATAATTTGTGTTCTCGCTTGGTCATTAGACCCAATACATACAGTACCAGTGAAAAAGTTAGACACACCTACTCATTCAAGGGTTTTTCTTTATTTTTTACTATTTTCTAGAATAATAGTGAAGACATCACAATTATGAAATAACACATATGGAATCATGTAGTAACCAAACAAGTGTTAACCTCTCTGGGCTAGGCGGGACGAATTCGTCCCACCTACGTAACAGCCAGTTGAATCCTGTGGGATTTTCAAAACCTTTGAAATGCTATTACTTCAATTTCTCAAACATATGACTATTTTACAGCTATTTAAAGACAAGACTCTCGTTAATCTAACCACACTGTCCGATTTAAAAAGGCTTTACAACGAAAGCAAAATATTAGATTATGTCAGCAGAGTACCAAAGCCAGAAATAATCAGACACCCATTTTTCAAGCTAGCATATAATGTCACGAAAAACCCAGAAGACAGCTAAATGCAGCACTAACCTTTGATGATCTTCATCAGATGACAACCCTAGGACATTATGTTATACAATACTGCATGTATGTTTTGTTTCAATCAAGTTCATATTTATATCAAAACCAGCTTTTTACATTAGCATGTGACGTTCCAGAACTAGCATAACCCCCCGCAAACTTCCGGGGAATTCGCTAACAATTTACTAAATTACTCACGATAAACGTTCACAAAAAGCATAACAATTATTTTAAGAATTATAGATACAGAACTCCTCTATGCACTCGATATGTCCGATTTTAAAATAGCTTTTGGTGAAAGCACATTTTGCAATATTCTAAGTACATAGCCCAGGCATCACGGGCTAGCTATTTAGACACCGACCAAGTTTAGCACTCACCAATATCAGATTTACTATTATAAAGTTTGATTACCTTTTGTTGTCTTCGTCAGAATGCACTCCCAGGACTGCTACTTCAATAACAAATGTTGGTTTGGTCCAAAATAATCCATCGTTATATCCGAATAGCGGCCTTTTGTTGGTGCGTCCCAGACACTATCTGAAATGGTAAATCAGGGTCGGCGCATGGCGCAATTCGTGACAAAAAAATCTAAATATTCCATTACCGTACTTCGGGCGATGTCAACCGCTGTTTAAAATCCATTTTATGCCATTTTTCTCGTAAGGCGATAATATTCCGACCGGGAATGTCCATTTAGGTAAACAGAGGAAAGAAAACACAGCTTTCGGTCGACGCGGGCACGAGCTGGAGTCTCACAGTACTGTAACCAGCCACTACCCAAACGCGCTCTTTTTTTCAGCAGAGCCTGCAAAGCCACGATTCTGCATTTTGCCGCCTTCTGAGAGCCTATGGCAGCCGTAGGAAGTGTCAACGGGACAGCCAAGATCCTCACTCTTCAATAAACAGAGACAAGGAGAACTGTACACCTTGTCAGACAGGCCACTTCCTGCATGAAACTTTGTCAGGTTTTTGCCTGCCAAATGAGTTCTGTTATACTCACAGACACCATTCAAACAGTTTTAGAAACTTTAGGTGTTTTCTATCCATATGTAATAAGTATATGCATATTCTAGTTACTGGGTAGGAGTGGTAACCAGATTAAATCGGGTACGTTTTTTATCCTCGGTGTAAATACTGCCTCTAGCCTAACAGGTTAGACAAATCAAAATATACTTTATATTTGAGATTCTTCAAAGTAGCCACTCTTGCCTTCATGACAGCTTTGCACACTCTTGGCATTCTCTCTACCAGCTTCTTGGAGAATATGTGGGAATGGAGTTCATATGCTGGGCACTTGTTGGCAGCTTTTCCTTTACTCTGCGTTCCAACTCATCCCAAACCATCTCCAATGGGGTTGAGGTCCGTTGATTGTGGAGGCCGAGGTCATCTGATGCAGCTTTCCATCACTCTCTTCTTGGTCAAATAGCCCTTACACAGCCTGGGAGGTGTGCTTTATGTCATTGTCCTGTTGAAAAACAAATGATAGTCCCATTAAGTGTATCGCTGCAGAATGCTGTGGTGGCCATGCTGGTTAAGTGTGCCTTGAATTCTAAATAAATCCTAGACAATGTCACCAGCAAAGCACCCCCACACCATCACACCTCCTCCTCCATGCTTCACGGTGGGAAATGCACATGCGGAGATCATTCGTTCCACTAATTTTCGTCTCACAAAAATCTCAAATTTGGACTCATCAGACCAAAGGACAGATTTTCACCGGTCTAATGTCCATTGCTCGTGTTTTTTGGTCCAAGCAAGCCTCTTCCTCTTATTGGTGTCCTTTAGTAGTGGTTTCTTTGCAGCAATTCTATCATGAAGGCCTGTTTCACTCTGTCTCCTCTGAACAGTTGATGTTGAGATGTGTCTGTTACTTGAACTTTGTGAAGCATTTATTTGGGCAGCAATTTCTGAGGCTGGTAACTCTAATGAACTTGTCCTCTGCAGCAGAGGTAACTCTGGGTCTTCCTTTCCTGTGGCGGTCCTCATGAGAGACAGTTTCATCATTGTGCTTGATGGTCTTTTGCAACTCCACTTGAAGAATCTTTCAAAGTATTTGAAAAAATTCCAGATTTGACTGACCTTCATGTCTTAAAGTAATGATGGACTGTTGTTTCTCTTTGCTTATCTGAGCTGTTCTTGCCATAATATGGACTTGGTATTTTACCAAATAGGCTATCTTCCGTATACCACCCCTACCTTGTCACAACACAACTGATTGGCTCAAACGCATTAAGAAGAAAGAAATTTAACAAATTAACTTTTAACAAGGCACACCTGTTAATTGAAATGCATTCCAGGTGACTACCTCATGAAGCTGGTTAAGAGAATGCCAAGAGTGTGAAAAATTGTAATCAAGGCAAAGGGGTGGCTTCTTTGAAGAATCTCAAATATAAAATATATTTTAATTTGCTTAACTTTTTGGTTACTACATGATTCCATATGTGTATTTCAGTTTTCATAGTTCTGTCTTCACTATTATTCTACAATCGTAGAAAATAGTAAAAATAAAGAAAACCCGTGAATGAGTAGGTGTGTCCAAACTTTTGATTGGTACTGTATGTCTAATTCGAAAATATTAGTCAGATTGATTATAACTATTTACTGTCGTTTCCTCTGGTGTTTTCAAGATGGGGGGCTCACCTCATCCTCCTCTCCTCCCTCCTCTCTCCTCCCCTCCTCTCATCCTCCCTCTGTCTGTCTCTGGGTTGGTGGCTGTCTCGCCATCTCTCTGATCATTCTACTGGTCCTGTTCTGCAAGAAGAGGAACAAACATGTAGCAGCTGAACCCAGAGATGTTACCTATGCTGACGTCAGAATCACACAGGACCCAGAACCCAGGAGAAGGAGAGGTACACACACACACACACACACACACACACACACACACACACACACACACACACACACACACACACACACACACACACACACACACAGTACAGTGTCTTTATGTCTTTAACCCATTGTCTCGTCTCCTCCAGAGAAGTCTCCAGGAGCTGATCCAGTCTACTCTGCAGTGAAGACCTCCAACACCACAGGTACTGTAGTACTGTATAACACTATAACACCACAGGTACTGTAGTACTGTATAACACTACAACACCACAGGTACTGTAGTACTGTATAACACTATAACACCACAGGTACCGTAGTACTGAATAACACTATAACACCACAGGTACTGTAATACTGAATAACACTATAACACCACAGGTACTGTAGTACTGAATAACACTACAACACCACAGGTACTGTAGTACTGTATAACACTATAACACCACAGGTACTGTAGTACTGAATAACACTATAACACCACAGGTACTGTAGTACTGAATAACACCACAGGAACTGTAGTACTGAATAACACTATAACACCACAGGTACTGTAGTACTGTATAACACCACAGGTACTGTAATACTGTATAACACTATAACACCACAGGTACTGTAGTACTGAATAACACTATAACACCACAGGTACTGTAGTACTGAATAACACTATAACACCACAGGTACTGTAGTACTGAATAACACTATAACACCCACAGGTACTGTAGTACTGAATAACACCACAGGAACTGTAGTACTGAATAACACTATAACACCACAGGTACTGTAGTACTGTATAACACCACAGGTACTGTAATACTGTATAACACTATAACACCACAGGTACTGTAGTACTGAATAACACTATAACACCACAGGTACTGTAGTACTGAATAACACCACAGGTACTGTAATACTGTATAACACTATAACACCACAGGTACTGTAGTACTGTATAACACTATAACACCACAGGTACTGTAATACTGTATAACACTATAACACCACAGGTACTGTAGTACTGTATAATACTATAACACCACAGGTACTGTAATACTGTATAACACCACAGGTACTGAAATACTGTATAACACCACAGGTACTGTAGTACTGAATAACACTAACATCACAGGTACTGTAATACTGTATAACACTATAACACCACAGGTACTGTAGTACTGTATAACACTATAACACCACAGGTACTGTAATACTGTATAACACTATAACACCACAGGTACTGTACTCCTGAATAACACTATAACACCACAGGTTACTGTAGTACTGTATAACACTATAACACCACAGGTACTGTAATACTGTAGTAACACTATAACACCACAGGTACTGTAGTACTGTATAACACCACAGGTACTGTAGTACTGTATAACACTATAACACCACAGGTACTGTAGTACTGTATAACACCACAGGTACTGGTAATACTGAATAACACTATAACAATCCACAGGTACTGTAATACTGTATAACACCACAGGTACTGTAATACTGTATAACACTATAACACCACAGGTACTGTAATACTGTATAACACTATAACACCACAGGAACTGTAGTACTGTATAACAGTATAATACCACAGGTACTGTAGTACTGTATAACACCACAGGTACTGTAATACTGAATAACACTATAACACCACAGGTACTGTAATACTGTATAACACTATAACACCACAGGTACTGTAATACTGTATAACTACTATAACACCACAGGTACTGTAGTACTGTATAACACCACAGGTACTGTAGTAGCTGTATAACACCACAGGTACTGTAATACTGTATAACACCACAGGTACTGTAATAATGTATAACACTATAACACCCACAGGTACTGTAATACTGTATAACACTATAACACCACAGGTACCTGTAGTACTGTATAACACCACAGGTACTGTAGTACTGTATAACACCACAGGTACTGTAGTACTGTATAACACTATAACACCACAGGTACTGTAGTACTTGTGTATAACACTATAACACCACAGGTACTGTAGTGCTGTATAACACCACAGGTACTGTAATACTGAATAACACTATAACACCACAGGTACTGTAATACTGTATAACACCACAGGTACTGTAATACTGTATAACACTATAACACCACAGGTACTGTAATACTGTATAACACTATAACACCACAGGTAATGTAATACTGTATAACACCACAGGTACTGTAATACTGTATAACACTGTAAACACCACAGGTACTGTAATACTGTATAACACTATAACACCACAGGTACTGTAATATTGTATAACACCACAGGTACTGTAATACTGTATAACACTATAACACCACAGGTACTGTAATACTGCTTATAACACCACAGGTACTGTAGTACTGTATAACACCACAGGTACTGTAGTACTGTATAACACCACAGGTACTGTAGTACTGTATAACACTATAACACCACAGGTACTGTAGTACTGTATAACACTATAACACCACAGGTACTGTAGTACTGTATAACACCACAGGTACTGTAATACTGAATAACACTATAACACCACAGGTACTGTAGTACTGTATAACACCACAGGTACTGTAATACTGTATAACACTGTAACACCACAGGTACTGTAATACTGAATAACACTAACACCACAGGTACTGTAATACTGAATAACACTATAACACCACAGGGTAATGTAATACTGTATAACACCACAGGTACTGTAATACTGGTATAACACTATAACACCACAGGTACTGTAATACTGTATAACACTATAACACCACAGGTACTGTAATACTGTATAACACTATAACACCACAGGTACTGTAGTACTGAATAACACTATAACACCACAGGTAGCTGTAGTACTGTATAACACTATAACACCACAGGTACTGTAGTACTGTATACAACACTATAACACCACAGGTACTGTAATACTGTATACGGGTACTGTAATACTGTATAACACTATAACACCACAGGTACTGTAGTACTGTATAACACTATAACACCACAGGTACTGTAATACTGTATAACACCAGAGGTACTGTAATACTGTATAACACTATAACACCACAGGTACTGTAATACTGTATAACACTATAACACCACAGGTACTGTAGTACTGTATAACACCACAGGTACTGTAGTACTGTATAACACTATAACACCACAGGTACTGTAGTACTGTATAACACCACAGGTACTGTAATACTGTATAACACTATAACACCACAGGTACTGTAGTATCAAATCAAATTTATTTTTATATAGCCCTTCGTACATCAGCTGATATCTCAAAGTGCTGTACAGAAACCCAGCCTAAAAACCCCAAACAGCAAGCAATGCATGTGAAAGAAGCACGGTGGCTAGGAAAAACTCCCTAGGAAAAACTCCCTAGAAAGGCCAAAAACCTAGGAAGAAACCTAGAGAGGAACCAGGCTATGAGGGGTGGCCAGTCCTCTTCTGGCTGTGCAGGGTGGATATTATAACAGCACATGGTCAAAATGTTAAAATGTTAAAATGTTCATAAATGACCAGCATGGTCAAATAATAATAATCATAGTAGTTGTCGAGGGTACAACAAGCACGTCCGGTGAACAGGTCAGGGTTCCATAGCCGCAGGCAGAACAGTTGAAACTGGAGCAGTAGCACGGCCAGGTGGACTGGGACAGCAAGGAGTCATCATACCAGGTAGTCCTGAGGCATGGTCCTAGGGCTCAGGTCCTACGAGAGAAAGACAGAAAGAGAGAAAGAGAGAATTAGAGAGAGCATATTTAAATACACACAGGACACCGGATAAGACAAGAGAAATACTCCAGATGTAACAGACTGACCCTAGCCCCCGACACAAACTACTGCAGCATAAATACTGGAGGCCGAGACAGGAGGGATCAGGAGACACTGTGGCCCCATCCGATGATACCCCGGACAGGGCCAAACAGGCAGGATATAACCCCACCCACTTTGCCAAAGCACAGCCCCCACACCACTAGAGGGATGTCTCCAACCACCAACTTACCGTCCTAAGACAAGGCCGAGTATAGCCCACAACGATCTCCGCCATGGCACAACCCAAGGGGGGCGCCAACCCAGACAGGAAGACCACGTCAGTGACTCAACCCACTCAAGTGACGCACCCCTCCCATGGACGGCATGGAAGAACACCAGTAAGCCAGTGACTCAGCCCCTGTAATAGGGTTAGAGGCAGAGAATCCCAGTGGAAAGAGGGGGAACCGGCAAGGCAGAGACAGCAAGGGGCGGTTCGTTGCTCCAGCCTTTCCGTTCACCTTCACACTCCTGGGCCAGACTATACTTAATCATAGGACCTACTGAAGAGATACGTCTTCAGTAAAGACTTAAAGGTTGAGACTGAGTCTACGTCTCTCACATTGGTAGGCAGACCATTCCATATAAATGGAGCTCTATAGGAGAAAGCCCTACCTCCAGCCGTTTGCTTAGAAATTCTAGGGACAATTAGGAGGCCTGCGTCTTGTGACCGTAGCGTACGTGTAGGTATGTACGGCAGGACCAAATCGGAAAGATAGGTAGGAGCAAGCCCATGTAATGCTTTGTAGGTTAGCAGTAAAACCTTGAAATCAGCCCTTGCCTTAACAGGAAGCCAGTGTAGGGAGGCTAGCACTGGAGTAATATGATCAAATTTTTTGGTTCTAGTCAGGATTCTAGCAGCCGTATTTAGCACTAACTGAAGTTTGTTTAGTGCTTTATCCGGGTAGCCGGAAAGTAGAGCATTGCAGTAGTCCAGTCTAGAAGTAACAAAAGCATGGATTAATTTTTCAAGGCGTCATTTTTGGACAGAAAGTTTCTGATTTTTGCAATGTTACGTAGATGGAAAAAGCTGTCCTTGAAACAGTCTTGATATGTTCTTCAAAAAGAGAGATCAGGGTCCAGGAGTAACGCCGAGGTCCTTCACAGTTTTATTTGAGACGACTGTACAACCATCCAGGTATTTAAATCACTAATACAGTCACTAATACATAATTTATCTGTGGAGATAAAATCCAATGAAATGTAAAGTTGTGTATCATCTGCGTAGCAGTGAAAATCAATGCTGTGCTTTCTGATAACGCTGCCAAGGGTTAACATATATAAACTGGACAGTTCGGACCCATAATTGAACATTGTGGAACGCCACATGTGACATCATAGTCAACAGTGTCGAATTACTTAAATCCTGTAGCGGCTGTCGTCAACATGAGACCAAAATGCAAGCGGGATGTGGATACTCATCTTTTTATTATAAAGAATGAAGCAAACACGTAAAAAACAATAAAGACTCACGACAGGCTAACAGGATATACATACAAAATTATAGCAGTGCTAGCGCAACAACCCACCAACCCAAGTGAAAACACACACCTAATATATGACTCCCAATCAGGAACAACGATAACCAGCTGTCCCTGATCGGGAGCCACACAGACCAACATAGAAACATACAACCCAGAACAAACATACACAGACATCTTCTGCCACGTCCTGACCAAAATACTACACAACTACACCCTCTGCTAGTCAGGACGTGACAAATCCAATAGTACAAGAACAGAGAACTGTTTAGCATCTGTGTTGGCTTGTTTCTCTATGGTGTAGAAGGTCAGGGTGTGACTAGGGGGTGTTCTAGTATGTCTATTTCTATGTTGGTGCTAATGTGGTTCCCAATTAGAGGCATCTGTTTATCGTTGCCACTGATTGGGGATCATATTTAGGTAGCCATTTCCCCACCTGTGTGTTGTTTGTTTAGTTGCCTGTCATGACTTCACGGTTCGTTATTGTTTTTGTTTTGTTTGTTTGTTTCACGGAGATTAAAAATATGTGGAACTATACTCACGCCTGGTCCGCTCATTATGAAACTCGTGACATGGCTCTAAGATAAGTTACCACTTTACCTATGGCTGTCTCTGTGCTGTGGCACGAAAACCAGATAAGAATTTTTCAAAAATACAGTTGATTTGAACACTTATTCAGAACTTTCCTTAAGAATGGGAGGTTGGAGACCGATAACTTCTAAGAGCTGAGGAATCTAGAATCTAATTTAGCTGTTGGAACACCAACTACAGTACTACAGTACTACACCTGCTACAGTACTACACCTGCTACAGTACTACAGTACTACACCTGCTACAGTACTACACCTGCTACAGTACTACAGTACTACACCTGCTACAGTACTACACCTGCTACAGTACTACAGTACTACACCTGCTACAGTACTACAGTACTACACCTGCTACAGTATTACAGTACTACACCTGCTACAGTACTACAGTACTCACACCTGCTACAGTACTACAGTACTACACCTGCTACAGTACTACAGTACTACACCTGCTACAGTATTACAGTACTACACCTGCTACAGTACTACAGTACTACACCTGCTACAGTACTACAGTACTACACCTGCTACAGTATACAGTACTACACCTGCTACAGTATTACAGTACTACACCTGCTACAGTATTACAGTACTACACCTGCTACAGTATTACAGTACTACACTTCCTACAGTACTACAGTACTACACCTGCAGTACTACACCTGCTACAGTATTACAGTACTACACCTGCTACAGTATTACAGTACTACAGTACTACACCTGCTACAGTATTACAGTGACTACACCTGCTACAGTATTACAGTACTACACCTGCTACAGTATTACAGTACTACAGTACTACACCTGCTACAGTATTACAGTACTACACCTGCTACAGTATTACAGTACTACACCTGCTAGCAGTATTACAGTACTACACCTGCTACAGTATTACAGTACTACACCTGCTACAGTATTACAGTACTACACCTGCTACAGTACTACAGTACTACACCTGCTACAGTACTACAGTACTACACCTGCTACAGTATTACAGTACTACACTTCCTACAGTACTCAGTACTACACTTCCTACAAGTACTACAGTACTACACCCTGCAGTACTACACCTGCTACAGTATTACAGTACTACACCTGCTACAGTATTACAGTACTACACCTGCTACAGTACTACAGTACTACAGTATTACAGTACTACAGTACTACACCTGCTACAGTACCACAGTACTACAGTACTACACTTCCTACAGTACTGGTTGGAGACCGATAATTACTGTAAATAAAAACACAGCATCTTGTTTACATCTTGTTTACATTCTTTATTGAAACCACAATGTCACAAATCATTTGCATCTACCTTTACAATTACTTTTAGAGTTTGGGATTTACAAATGTATGCTTTTCATGTCATTTTTCGTTAGGGCAAATCGGGTCTGTGATATAATTATGTCTTTTATATAACTATCATCCAAATGTTTAAAGTGAGCGTGGGTGACGGAGAGAAACAAAATGGTGCTCCTTGGGATTCAAAAAGCATAATCAGTGCTCTAACTTCATTTGAGGTAATAATTTAGCTGTTGGAACACCAACAATAGAATTCTGTTAAAGTGGAGACTGAAATTCAAGACTGAAGAATCTAGAATCTAATTTAGCTGTTGGAACACCAACTAATAGAATTCTGCTTAAGAGGTTGGAGACTGATAACTTCTAAGAGCTGAAGAATCTAGAATCTAATTTAGCTGTTGGAACACCAACTAATAGAATTCTGCTTAAGAGGTTGGAGACTGATAACTTCTAAGAGCTGAGGAATCTAGAATCTAATTTAGCTGTTGGAACACCAACTAATAGAATTCTGCTTAAGAGGTTGGAGACTGATAACTTCTAAGAGCTGAGGAATCTAGAATCCTTTTCTTCAGAAGGGGTTTCACCATATCAGTTTTTAGTGCAGTGGGGAAAGTTCCCATGAACAGGGAGTGATTAACAATAGCTTGCACTTCTTCAGGATATGCCATTAAAAACTGTTTTGAAGAAGGTGGTGGGGATAGGATGGAGAAGGCAGGTGGAAGGTCAAGTTGTGATGTCACTTTCCTGACCATGTCTGTGTCAACCAGGGAAAATAAATCCATAGTGCCTTTGTGTGGTAGGCTAGTGCATATATCATCAGACTTCTCATCAGGTCTTGACTGATACCCAGTCTAATGTTGGATATCTTATACTCTGAAATATGCTGTAAACTCATCACATTTAGATGTGGAGGAAAGTTCACATAGGTTTGCGGAGGTAGGATTTATCAGGCCATCAATGGTGGAGAAGAGCACTCTCTAATTATTCTGATTATTGGTGATCAAGTTAGTAAAATGAGCCCATCTGGCATTTCTAATGGCCTTGTAATATATGATGCTCTCTCATTTCTAATGGCCTTGTTATATATGATGCTCTCTCTTCTAATGGCCTTGCTCATTTCTAATGGCCTTGTTATATATGATGCTCTCATTTCTAATGGCCTTGTTATATATGATGCCTCTCATTTCTAATGGCCTTGTTATATATGATGTTCATCTAAAGACTCTATTTCTAATGGCCTTGTTATATATGATGAATTTATAAGTATAAGTTCACTAATGGCCTTGTTATATATGATGCTTCTATTTTAAGGCTTGTATAGTCTCTCTCAGAATATCATAATGGACCTGCAACTTTGACTTCATCCAATTCCACTCCGTCTTTCTGCAATTTCTCTTTAATTTATTAGTTTCCTCAGTCATCCAAGGGCCTCTCCGTTTGATGTGTCGTTTGTCAACGTTACTGGATCTATGGCATCAATGGTTGCCCTTAATTTGCTATTAAAGTTATCAACTAAATCACCACAAGAGGAAGGCAGAATAGGTGGTGGAATATAGGTGGTGTTCATTAACTCAATAAAATCTGTAGCAACTTTAGAGGTCAGATAGTGTTTCTTAATAATGTGTTCAGTATTACCCTGTTCTATGGGCAACAAGGTAGGTAAACATCCCCAGTGGTGATCAGATAAAGCAACAACAATAGAGGATATGTCAGTAGAAAGCCCCTTGGTAATAACCAGGTCCAGAGTATGGCTGTGGTTATGGGTGGGCCCAGTAGAAAGCCCCTTGGTAATAACCAGGTCCAGAGTATGGCTGTGGTAATGGGTGGGCCCAGTAGAAAGCCCCTTGGTAATAACCAGGTCCAGAGTATGGCTGTGGTTATGGGTGGGCCCAGTAGAAAGCCCCCTTGGTAATAACCAGGTCCAGAGTATGGCTGTGGTTATGGGTGGGCCCAGTAGAAAGCCCCTTGGTAATAACCAGGTCCAGAGTATGGCTGTGGTTATGGGTGGGCCCAGTAGAAAGCCCCTTGGTAATAACCAGGTCCAGAGTATGGCTGTGGTTATGGGTGGGCCCAGTAGAAAGCCCCTTGGTAATGACCAGGTCCAGAGTATGGCTGTGGTTATGGGTGGGCCCAGTAGAAAGCCCCTTGGTAATAACCAGGTCCAGAGTATGGCTGTGGTTATGGGTGGGCCCAGTAGAAAGCCCCTTGGTAATAACCAGGTCCAGAGTATGGCTGTGGTTATGGGTGGGCCCAGTAGAAAGCCCCTTGGTAATAACCAGGTCCAGAGTATGGCTGTGGTTATGGGTGGGCCCAGTAGAAAGCCCCCTTGGTAATAACCAGGTCCAGAGTATGGCTGTGGTTATGGGTGGGCCCAGTAGAAAGCCCCCTTGGTAATAACCAGGTCCAGAGTATGGCTGTGGTTATGGGTGGGCCCAGTAGAAAGCCCCTTGGTAATAACCAGGTCCAGAGTATGGCTGTGGTTGTGGGTGGGCCCAGTAGAAAGCCCCTTGGTAACAACCAGTCCAGAGTATGGCTGTGGTTATGGGTGGGCCCAGTAGAAAGCCCCTTGGTAATAACCAGTCCAGAGTATGGCTGTGGTTATGGGTGGGCCCAAGTAGAAATCAGGTCTATAGTGGACCCAGTAAAGCCCCTTGGTTTGGGGGCCAGTAGAAAGCCCCTTGGTAATAACCAGTCCAGAGTATGGCTGTGGTTATGGGTGGGCCCAGAGAAATCAGGTCTATAGTGGACCCAGTAGAAAGCCCCTTGGTAATAACCAGTCCAGAGTATGGCTGTGGTTATGGGTGGGCCAGTGAAAGCCCCTTGGTTATGGGTGGGCCAGTAGAAAGCCCCTTGGCAATAACCAGGTCCAGAGTATGGCTGTGGTTATGGGTGGGCCCAGTAGAAA
Organism: Salmo salar; assembly: GCF_905237065.1. Taxonomy (NCBI): domain Eukaryota; kingdom Metazoa; phylum Chordata; class Actinopteri; order Salmoniformes; family Salmonidae; genus Salmo; species Salmo salar. Next base: position 82,277,008 of record NC_059459.1, read on the forward strand.
GCCCCTCTGGTAATAACCAGGTCCATAGTATGGCTGTGGTTGTGGTTGGGCCCAGTAGAAAGCCCCTTGGTAAAAACCAGGTCCAAAGTATGGCTGTGGTTATGGGTGGGCCCAGTTGAAAGCCCCTTGGTAATAACCAGGCCCAGAGTATTGCTGTGGTTATGGGTGGGCCCAGTAGAAAGCCCCTTGGTAATAACCAGGTCCAGAGTACGGCTGTGGTTCTGGGTGGGCCCAGTATAAAGCCCCTTGGTAATAATCAGGTCCATAGTTCGGCTGTGGTTATGGGTGGGCCCAGTAGAAAGCCCCCTTGGTAATAACCAGGTCCAGAGTAGTGGCTGTGGTTATGGGTGGGTACAGTAGAAAGCCCCTTGGTAATAACCAGGTCCAGAGTATGGCTGTGGTTATGGGTGGGCCCAGTAGAAAGTAGGTGCTCTGGTCTGGTGGCTGACATTTAAACAGTATAACATGATGCTCTGGTCTGGTGGCTGACATTTAAACAGTATAACATGATGCTCTGGTCTGGTGGCTGACATTTAAACAGTATAACATGATGCTCTGGTCTGGTGGCTGACATTTAAACAGTATAACATGATGCTCTGGTCTGGTGGCTGACATGTAAACAGTATAACATGATGCTCTGGTCTGGTGGCTGACATTTAAACAGTATAACATGATGCTCTGGTCTGGTGGCTGACATGTAAACAGTACAACATGATGCTCTGGTCTTGTGGCTGACATTTAAACAGTACAACATGATGCTCTGGTCTGGTGGCTGACATTTAAACAGTATAACATGATGCTCTGGTCTGGTGGCTGACATTTAAACAGTACAACATGATGCTCTGGTCTGGTGGCTGACATGTAAACAGTATAACATGATGCTTACAGCTGAAGTTAGCATTATAGTAGTAGCTTTATGTGAACAACATCACCCATAGTTAAACACCAAAGTCCCTTTGTCACACACAGATGTGACCTGTTTCAGGAAGCTAGGCGTACAACTGAAAGCATTAGTAAAAATAGAGGCTGCCACCCCACGCACATAGATACTTATCAGAGCAGTAGATCTGTGTCTGTTTGAGGTCATAGCTGTGTATATATATAGACTTATCAGAGCAGGAGATCTGTGTCTGTTTGAGGTCATAGCTGTGTATATATATAGACTTATCAGAGCAGGAGATCTGTGTCTGTTAGAGGTTATAGCTGTATGTGAACAACATCACCCATTGTTAAACACCTCTGTCCCTCTGTCACACATTTCACATATATTTTTATATGTTTTTGTCATTTAGCGACTTACAGTGGTGAGCCATTTAGCAGATGCTCTTGTCCAGAGCGACTTACAGAAGTGAGCGGATACATTTCTGTACTTTTCCACACACACACACACACACACACACACACACACACACACACACACACACACACACACACACACACACACACACACACACACACACACACACACACACACACACACACACACACACACACACACACACACAAACACACATGTACCTCCCTCTTCTTTCCTTCGTCCCTTACATACACTTGCGGGGGCACCGGTTAGTTGAGGTAATGCTCCCCCTTTTCCTAGTCTGGCTAGTACCAAAACCACCATAAAAAGCCAGACTACGGTTTGCAACTGCACATGGGGACAAAGATCATACTTTTTGGAGAAATGTCCTCTGGTCTGATGTAACAAAAATAGAACTCTTTGGCCATAATGACCATCGTTATGTTTGGAGGAAAAAGGGGGAGGCTTGCAAGCTGAAGAACACCATCCCAACCATGAAGCACGGGGGCGGCAGCATCATGTTGTGGGGGTGCTTTGCTGCAGGAGGGACTGGTGCACTTCACAAAATAGATGACGTCATGAGGATTGAAAATTATGTTGATATATTGAAGCAACATCTCAAGACATCAGTCAGGAAGTTAAAGCTTGGTCGCAAATGAGTCTTCCAAATGGACAATGACCCCAAGCATACTTCCAAAGTTATGGCAAAATGGCTTAAGGACAACAAAGTCAAGGCATTGGAGTGGCCATCACAAAGCCCTGACATCAATCCAATAGAAAATTGCTGTATGTTGGGGTGTATCAATGTATCTAACTACACATTAAACACTGAGACCTGTTGGGGTGTATAACTGTTCCTGTGGTGTTGGAGGTCTTCACTGCAGTAGACTGGATCAGCTCCTCTGTCCCTCACTCATCTCTCTCTCCTCTCTCTTTACCTAGTGACCCTGTTCATCAGAACGTCATGGTGGGTGGAAAAAGATGCTCTCTTCAGCAGCGGTGAATAACCACAACCCTATCAGTCCATCTCTTTACTTCTCCGTTCTCTTATCTTCTCTCTCCCCCTTCCTTGTTCACACCAACACACTTCTCTTTAGACGCTGCAGCCTTGACCTCCATCAACAGTATCAGCAACAGAGAGGTGTGAAGTTTCCACAACAGAGTTAGAGTCAGTATATCATGTACTTCTCTTTAGACGCTGCAGCCTTGACCTCCATCAACAGAGTTAGAGTTAGTTTATCATGAGAACATACAGACACCACTGGCTGGAACCAGCTGACAGTATCAGTTGTAAAGGCTTCATTACTACTAACAGAAGGAAAGTTGTAGTTATGTCCATGATGAATGATGTAAAGGCTTCATTACTACTAACAGAAGGAAAGTTGTAGTATTATGTCCATGATGAATGTCGTAAAGGCTTCAATGTGTTTTATATTCTAATTGTTTATGTAAAATTGGAAATTGTATTTTTCTATAATTTCATTTTGTGTGTTCAGCTTAAGCAACACAAGTGTATGGTTAGCAACTTGCCAAATAAAGTTCCATGTGTTGTATCCTGATTTGTCCACTAGATGGCAGTGCTCCATGTGTTGTAACGGTGTAATACTGAACTGTAATACTGTTATACATCTATTACATTCCCTGGCTGCAGACATGGATGATCCTTTAACCTGTTATGGCTAGGGGGCAGTATTTTCACGGCCGGATAAAAAACGTACCCGATTTAATCTGATTATTACTCCTGCCCAGAAACTAGAATATGCATATAATTATTAGCTTTGGATAGAAAACACTCCAAAGTTTCTAAAACTGTTTGAATGGTGTCTGTGAGTATAACAGAACTCATTTGGCAGGCCAAAACCTGAGAAGATTCCATGCAGGAAGTGCCCTGTCTGACAATTTCTTGGCCTACTTGATTATCTCTATCCATTACAGGGGATCTCTGCTGTTAGCGACACTTCCTACGGCTCCCATGGGCTCTCAGAAGGCGGCAAAAAGCTGAATCGTGGCTTTGCAGGCTCTGGCTGAAAAAAAAGTAGAGCGTTTGGATAGTGGCTGGTCACAGTACTGTGAGACTCAGGCTCGTGCCCGAGTCGACCCCATGCTTTATTTTCTTTCGTCTTTTACCTAAACGCAGATTCCCGGTCGGAATATTATCGCTTTTTACGAGATAAATGGCATAAAAATTTAAGCATTTAAACAGCAGTTGACATGCTTCGAAGTACGGTAATGGAATATTTAGAATTTTTTTGTCACGAAATGCGCCATGCTTTCGTCTCCCTTATTTACCCTTTCGGATAGTGTCTTGAACGCAACGAACAAAACGCCGCTATTTGGATATAACAATGGATTATTTGGGACCAAACCAACATTTTGTTATTGAAGTAGAAGTCCTATGGAGTGCATTCTGACGAAGAACAGCAAAGGTAATAACATTTTTCTTATAGTAAATCTGACTTTGGTGAGTGCTAAACTTGCTGGGTGTCTAAATAGCTAGCCCTGTGATGCCGGGCTATCTACTGAGAATATTGCAAAATGTGCTTTCACCCGAAAAGCTATTTTAAAATCGGACATATCGAGTGCATAGAGGACTTCTGTATCTATAATTCTTAAAATAATTGTTATGCTTTTTGTGAACGTTTATCGTGAGTAATTTAGTAAATTGTTAGTAAATTCCCCGGAAGTTTGCGGGGGGTATGCTATTTCTGAACGTCACATGCTAATGTAAAAAGCTGTTTTTTGATATAAATACGAACTTGATTGAACAAAACATGCATGTATTCTATAACATAATGTCCTAGGTGTGTCATCTGATGAAGATCATCAAAGGTTAGTGCTGCATTTAGCTGTCTTCTGGGTTTTTGTGACATTATATGCTAGCTTGAAAAAATGGGTGTCTGATTATTTCTGGCTTGGTACTCTGCTGACATAATCTAATGTTTTGTTTTCGTTGTAAAGCCCGGTTTCGTAGCTCGCTCGGTCTGAGGGCAACGACCGAGGTGAGAAAAACTAGGCCCAAAATGAAGCCTGCCCCAATATGTCATGTGCTTTTGGGTGACAGTGAGAGAACCGTTAGGGTTAGAAGCACAATTCAACCTCAGGAGTATTCCTGAGGTCCTCCCGATCTGTGCAAGCCTAACCTTGACCCTGTGGCATTAACCCTTCACAGTGAAAAGAAGGTGTTTAGATCAAACAGTGTGCAATGACTTCTCTCCCCATAGGAACACATAGACTATTCTCCAAAATTCAACCTGAAGCCTATGTTGGTTATGAATGCCTTATGAACCTGTCTTCTATAACAATCCATCAGGCTACTGTGAGGTCTACCTGTGTCGATTCTAAGGTTCCTGCAGCAACCGGAAGTTGTTAAAATCACCCTAGAGCTATTGTCATATGGCCAACAAGCAGATAGTGAAAATCACGCAACTCAACCCCTGTGTCATTCAGTCAATTCTTAAGGTAGAGACATCATATTCAGGATTATGTTTATGTCTACCCCAAAGACAACGTGTGTGGAGCAAGAGCTTCCTGTGACAACCGGAAGTGGTTAAAAACAGCCTAGAGCTATTGTCATATGGCCAACAAGCAGATAGTGAAAATCACGCAACTCAAGCATGTGTCATTCAGTCAATTCCTAAGGTAGAGACTTCATATTCAGGATTCTGTTTATGCCTACCCCAAAGACAACGTGTGTCTATTCTTTTTGCAAAAAAACGAAAACACACACACACAATTTGTCCATAGGGACATAGTATGGGGCTTAGAGGCTTATTACGCCTTCAACAGTTACTTTCGTTCAAACGATTCAAGAACCGTCAGACCTAGAGCTCCGAAATTTTAGAAACCTGTTCTAGAGCTCAAGTCGATAGTGCACGGTGATATATGTGGCTCTAGAAGATTCTCAGACCGAGAAACCGCCTCGTGCATTTGCAATATGTTCAATTCATTTTGAATATCACGGACATGGCGACATGTAGAAATGTCCCAGAGTCGCAAGACTAGGTGCATTGAAACCGCCTCGGCCCATAGAGACGGACCCCAATGTCTCTGTCCGATAGCTCATTCAGGGACACCTAAGGAACAAGAGGGCCCGAATGACTTATCGAGCCGAAACTTGGGATTCGGGGTCGCCTCACATAGGCCTACACATATTGTCAGAGCTGGACCCGCAGCTATAACGTAACTATGTGTTTTATGTTTTTTATGGTTAAAATTGAAAGCGCTGTGAATTATGGGCCTTCTCTGACATATGTGATACTTGGCTTCTATACGAGTTGGAAAAAGTGGATTTGTTTTCAGGTGGTATCAGTTTGGTGTCATGACGTTGGCCTGTGGGTAAGGTTTATGACCCCCCCCCCCCCATAAATATCTTTCTCCCTTCCCCTCTCTTTCTGACCCTACTGAAGGACTTGAATAGCCTGTGTTAAATATAGAGAGTCTGGGAACATCAACCAAATGGGGAAAAGGAACCATATTTTGGTAATAAAACCAGTTGGAAATATGCTTGGGAACGTAATGAGTATGGATGTCAGTTCGGTTGTCATCTGAGACATTATGACTGATGACAGGACGACATAAACTGTACCTGAGAAAGTATACACCCTCTAGTTATCAGAGTAACATGGAATTGTTATGCAATTGAAATGTTTGATATTGAAATTGTTTGTTAGGAGATTAAATGTAATTTTAGCTTCCAAATGAGAGAATTGGGTTTTCATAAGGAAAGTGCCCTGCTTGATCAGTGGCCCACCCCTGTGAAGAGACAGGGGTTATAAATGATGAAACACATCGTTCCCCCCTCTCCACTATATAAGCCTTTGACGAAAAGATAACCAATGTTCCAGTACGTGAGGTCTGCACCCTCTACGTTAGAAGGACACACGTCAAGTACAGAACTAAGCCAACCTCGGCGTGAGCTTTGGTGGCGAATGGTATGAACTTTGAGCTTATTCACTACAGAAGTGATACTTCCTAGCCGTTGAGTTAGCAGCGGCCGCTGTAGACGCGGGCTAGGAAAGGACGGACGACGGATCTAGTCTAACAACCAGACGAGGATACCACCACGTATCCAATGTACCACCAGAGACATTCTTCCGAGGACAGGAAGATCTGTTGGCCAACCCGGCCAGCATCTACGACCAATCTACCGAAGCGCAGCTCAGAGTAAATATTTATTGCATTTTCCTTTTCCAAATGGGCGGTAATTTAGAATGCATAAGATTAATGTATTTACGATAGCATAGCTGCTGTTTCTTTGTTCCTAAGTCTTCCCGCTCTTTCATTCAAGCCCAACCCCTTTCCTTTGTGTAACCAGCCTCATACAGGTTCAGTCTACCAGGGATGTTTTCTGTATGACATCATTTGTATTCTGTGTATTTGTAATTCTGAGTGATTAGTTTAGGTATTTAGTAAATAAATAATTAAACCCAATTTTGTATTGCTGATTCAACTTGTTAGCCAGGGTTCGTGAAGATAGCCAAGAATTTACAACTTTCATTATGAGACTGAAAATAAGATAAGGGTTAATATTGACTGCTATCGATGTAAAATATTACTAAGTATTTTAAGAGTTTATTCGGAAGATAACGGCTCTATAAACGTTCTTCCGTGGTGCCCCGACTTTCTAGTTAATTACATTTACATGATTAGCTTAATCAGGTAATATTAATTACAGAGAAAGAATTTTATAGGTTAGCATGTCATATCACTTAATCCGGCATAGCCAAAGACACGACATTGGTGTCAGAATGACATCTAATTGACTGATGGACGCTGACTGCTGGGTGACGAGCGATGGAGAGGAACCACAGTCACTGCACAGCCATCCCCAGTTCATCGGGACAGTCAATTATGCATTTCTGCAGTATATTTGAGCATGCCTAAATTCGTGATGCTAAATGCCCATTGAATCATCTTGCAAACGTAACAGCGCAATATTGCAAACGTAATGCGCGTTTGCAATATGATTCAACAGCAAAAAATATCCCCAAAGTTGACATGATGAATCATATTGCAAACGTAACGCGCTATATTGCAAACGTAACGCGCATTTGCAATATGATTCAACAGCAAAAAAATATCACCAAAGTTGACATGATGAAATCAACACAACGAGCGATGGAGAGGAACCACAGTCACTGCACGGCCATCCCGAGATCATCGGGCCAGTCAATTATGCATTCTGAGCATGTCAAATTCGTTAAAAATTTTAAAAGCAACAGAGTCCCACTTCTCCTCATCATACATGACAAGTAGACCATCTGCGTTGATTCATGGCTTAACATAGGGCTATATATCATTTGGGCAGTATAAATGCCATTTGGACCATGGTTCACTGACTTTTGGGTTTGGAAACCGACTTCCTATGATCGTACATGGCAAACGGACAAACATCCTGATTTGGCACATTCAATACTTTCATACACGTATAATTGACAAAAAAGAATTGGACATTTCATTTGCACATTTCTAATGGCATTTGGCAAAAAAAAGAAAAAAATATGTCACTTTTGACTTCCTATGAAATCATATTCCAAATGCACAAAACATATGCCTTATGCACAAGCAAATATGTCACTTTTGAAATCCTATGAAATCATATTCCAAATGCACAAAACATATGCCTTATGCACAAGCAAAAAAAACCCAAAAAATTATGTCAATAAAATATGTCAAAAGTATGTCCATACAGCTCTTATACATGTGTAATTGACATAAAAATCGGAAAAAAAATTGAAAAACGGTCCAGAAACCACTTTTTAAGGGGTTGAAAAGTTTTCAAAAAATATGTCATTTTTTCAAAATTTGACTCTTGGGTCTTGAATTGTGTTACATTTGCAAAATGAAAATTCACTGCGGAGAGCTCTAGCCATCTATTGGATATTTGCTGTGATTTGGCACATTCAATACTTTCATAATTGACAAAAAAGCATTGGACATGTCATTTTGCTAAAAAAGTAAAAAAATGTCACTTTTTTCTATGAAATCATATTCAAAATGCACAAAACATATGCCTTGTGCACAAGCAAAAGCAACCCAAAAAACGACGTCAATAAAAAAACATCATAAGTATGTTCATACAGCTCTTATACATGTGTAATTGACATAAAAATCGAAAAGAAATTCAAAAACGGTCCAGAAACCACTTTTATAATTATGGGGTGATAAGTTTTCAATTTTTTTTTATTTTAATCAAAATCTGACCCTTGGGTGTAGACTTGGGTATCATTTGCTGTATGAAAATCTATGGTGGAGCGCGCTCGCCATCTAAAGGAAATTTGGGGTGTTACAATTGGCAATTGCCATCGGAAAATTGCCATATGATTGGCACGGAGATGGACCGCTTTCAGTGGTATTTACAATCGTATGTATGATTCGTACTATGCCAATATGTTCCCATGTTATTTTGTCCAAATCAGGGGGGTTTTCCCTTACATTCCGACTTTACATACATTGTTCTAACATGCCAGCGGCTGTTCACCTTGGAGACCTGCTGCGGATATGGGTACGGCCCGGCGCGAGATTTACACCCTCTCCCCAGATTTTCAAGGGCCAGCGAGAGCTCACCGGATGCCGCGGAACCGCAACGCTTTCAGGGCTTGGGCCCCTCTCTCGGGGCGAACCCATTCCAGGGCGCCCTGCCCTTCACAAAGAAAAGAGAACTCTCCCCGGGGCTCCCGCCAGCTTCTCCGGGATCGGTCGCGTTACCGCACTGGACGCCTCGCGGCGCCCATCTCCGCCACTCCGGAATCGGGGATCTGAACCCGACTCCCTTTCCGAACGGCGTTCGGCCATCTCTTAGGACCGACTGACCCATGTTCAACTGCTGTTCACATGGAACCCTTCTCCACTTCGGCCTTCAAAGCTCTCGTTTGAATATTTGCTACTGATGAGCGTCGGCATCGGGTGCCTTAACCCGGCGTTCGGTTCATCCCGCAGCGCCGGTTCTGCTTACCAAAAGTGGCCCACTAGGGCGGCTCGCATTCCACGCCCGGCTCCAAGCCAGCGAGCCGGGCTTCTTACCCATTTAAAGTTTGAGAATAGGTTGAGATCGTTTTCGGCCCCAAGACCTCTAATCATTCGCTTTACCAGATAAAACTGCGAGACTTCGAGTGCCAGCTATCCTGAGGGAAACCAGCTACTAGATGGTTCGATTAGTCTTTAGGTAACTTTAAGTAACCACCAATCGGTCGCCAAAGGGATATGGACCAAAGTACCCACGGTTCTGAGGGGCAAGCAACCCTCAAAAAGAGTCCATA
>NC_059459.1:82291562-82364062 GCF_905237065.1 Salmo salar
TCTAAGCCAGCCGGACTTCTCGTCATGAACGAGGGGAAAAAATATATTTCCGTTCGTTCAAACATGTCAAACGTTGTATAGCATAAATCATTAGGGCCTTTTTAACCAGAACATGAATAATATTCAAGGTGGACGAATGCATACTCTTTTATAACGTATTGGAACGAGGGTACCCAACATGAACTCGCGCCAGGTGTCTAATGGGACATCATCGTTCCATGGCTCTTGTTCAGTCAGATCTCCCCTCCAGAAGACTCAAAACACTTTGTAAAGGCTGGTGACATCTAGTGGAAGCAATAGGAAGTGCCAAAATATTCCTAAGCCCCTGTGTTTTCAATGGGATAGGTTTAAAGTCAATACAACACATCAGGTATCCACTTCCTGTCAGAAAATGTCTCAGGGTTTTGCCTGCCAAATGAGTTCTGTTATACTCACAGACACCATTCAAACAGTTTTAGAAACTTTAGAGTGTTTTCTATCCATATATAATAAGTATATGCATATTATAGTTACTGGGTAGGATTAGTAACCAGATTAAATCGGGTACATTTTTTTTATCCAGACGTGCAAATGCTGCCCCCTAGACCCAACAGGTTAAAATCAATTTTACGCCATTTTTCTCGTAGAAAAGCGATAATATTCCGACAGGGAATCTCCTTTTCGGCAAACAGAGGAAAAAAATCACAAAGGCGGGGCGGTCGGGTCACGCGCATAAGCCCAGAGTCCCTTGATCGGCCACTTGAGAAAGGCGATAATGTGTTTCAGCCTGGGGCTGGAATGACGACATTCTGTTTTTTCCCGGGCTCTGAGCGCCTATGGACGACGTGGGAAGTGTCACGTTAGAGCAGAGATCCTTAGTAAAAGATAGAGATGGAAAAGAAGTTCAAGAAATGGTCAGACAGGCCACTTCCTTGTAAAGGAATCTCTCAGGTTTTGACCTGCCATTTGAGTTCTGTTATACTCATAGACACCATTCAAACAGTTTTAGAAACTTTAGGGTGTTTTCTATCCATATGTAATAAGTATATGCATATTCTAGTTACTGGGTAGGAGTGGTAACCAGATTAAGTGTTTCTTAGAATCCCTAAATACACATCATCCTGCAATTACAATATCCCACAATATACAAAGAGAAAAACTAGAGTTTTTAGACACTCAGGTTTTCTTTGTACCTTCGGAGGGGCAGACTAAATCATTGGCTACTAAAGTCTTCTTTAAGGAGACAGATAGGCATGCTCTGCTACATAAGGCAAACTATCATCCAAAACATACCTTTAGAGGGATAATTAAATCCCAGTTGATCCGGTTCAATAGAATCTGTACATTATGTGAGCACGTGGAGGAGGCAACAACCATTCTTTTTGGAGCTTTGGGGCCACGGGGATATTCAAAACGTTTCCTTAGGGGGATAAAAGCAGAGGTAGGAGAATTATTTGGAAGGGAAGAGGGTTACAACAAAACAGCAGAAACACATAATCTGATACCATTTGTTGCTACATACTCTGGGAGTCTGGGTGGATTTAGTAGGATGTTGAGGTCTAACTTCCGGGAAGCTCAACAAGCTGTGGATGGGCTGTCAGATTGTAGAATAATCTCAGTATATAGGAAAAATAAAAACCTTGGGGATAGGTTAGTCCACTCTGCCTTCCGGACGAAAGAGGTACCTAATAAATTGGAAAAATATCTGGAGAGACCAAAATATATTACTAATGCCTTCTCGGGTTTGGGGTTCCCCATAAGACAGAGAATCGAATTGTCAACGGTAAATTTGATTTATGTAATTAAGTGCAAATTGTGCCAAAAGATTTATATAGGAGAAACCAAGAATGCACTACAGGCTAGACTAAAACAACACCTATACAATATGGCTAAAGGTAATAAGAATACTGTATTGTATTTGCATTTTGGCAAACGATAGTTCCTAAGGGCCTGAATGAAAAATATGAAATTTATTTTGGCTTATGGGAGGTGTTATCTCCAGTGAGGTTGGTTGAGTATAGGTATTTTTTTGAGGGGGAGGGCTGTGGGAGAACCGCTCCAGATAAATGTTTGTTTATTAAGTAATTTAATAATTTATTAATTTATTTTTATATATATTTTCCAGCACTTATCATTAATACGATGGCACTTATTTTATTTATATTATTATATTTATTTTATTATTATTTTTCAGTGTGGCGTGGTTTTACCCCATCTTTTGTATACCCTTATAGCACTTATTTTGAGTTGAAAGCTTTTCTATACTTAGTGGGGTATGTTTGTCAATTTATTTATGAAAGCACTTATTTTTATACTTAGTTATGTCTCCTTTTACTTGTTTATTTATCACTCTATATATATATATTTTTATATGCTTTTCCAGCACTTCTAAGGAATATGATGACACTTATTTTAATTATATTAATTTTTCGTATCTTTTAGTGTGGTGTGGTTTTACCTCATTTTTAGAGCACTTATTTGAACTTCATAGCACTTATTTTCACACTCAGTGTGGGACGTTGATTCGTCTATTGTGGTCTTGTCTTTGTGTAGTAGCACTTATTGTTGTTTTATATGTATTTTTTATTTTGTGTGTCCGTTGGGCGGTTCCCCTATTTTTGGTTTCCTAGTTCACGAATCCTGATTCCCTATCCTAAACCCTTAGACCCTTATATTCAATCCTAATTACAAGTTCTTATAATCCTAATCACCCACCCTAAATCCTATATCTTCATGCCTAACCCTAACTCCTAGACCCTATATCTAACCCTGACCCTTGGGTTTATTTTAACCCTAATTCCAACCCCCTAGTTCTCAGGTTCCAACCCTAATTTCCCACTTTTACCTCAACCTCTATACCTTTTTATTCAACTTCAACCCTAACCCTTACACCCCCTTATCCAACCCTAACTCGCATTCTTCCTTATCTAAAGCCAACCCTAACCTTAACCCTAACCTTAACCTTTACACTCCCTTACCTAACCCTAACCCTTATACCCCCTTATCCAACCCTAACTCTCATACCCCCTTACCTAACCCTAACCCTCTCATACCTTCTTATCCAACCCTTACCCTCATACCCCCTTATCTAACCCTAACCCTTATACCCCCTTATCTAACCCTAACCCTTATACCCCCTTATCTAACCCTAACCCTTATACCCCCTTATCTAACCCTAACCCTGATACCCCCTTATCTAACCCTAACCCTTATACCCCCTTATCTAACCCTAACCCTGATACCCCCTTATCTAACCCTAACCCTTATACCCCCTTATCTAACCCTAACACTTATACCCCCTTATCTAACCCTAACCCTGATACCCCCTTATCTAACCCTAACCCTGATACCCCCTTATCTAACCCTAACCCTTATATCCCCTTATCTAAATCCTGACCCTTGGAGCTAACATACCGAACTCCAACCTCTAGACTTTTATACCCAACCCCAATTTTAGGTTTATTTTCTTGACCTTGGCTTCTGGCTTCTATCCTTTTGGATTGCACTCCTGGTTGTTAACCCAGGTTTTATTTTATATTATGACCCGGGTAATCTTTTTATTATTCCTTTTTTCCTTCCCCAATTCCCCCCCCTTTTTCCCCTTCCCCCTTTTTTGCAATTAAAGGTTTTTTATACCATGGTTTTACCATTTATTTCAAGTCTTGCCAGTGCACATCAGATTCGTCTGTGATTTTTAACCCTAAACCCCTAACCCCAACCACAACCCCCCTTTTTTTAGCAATTAAGGTATTTTATACCATGGTTTTACCATTTATTTAAAGTTTTGCCAGTGCCAGTGCACATCAGATTCGTCTGTGATTTTTAAACCTAACCCTAACCCTAAACCCTAACCCAACCATAACCCTTAACCCTTAACCCCTAACCCTAAGGAAAAATATTTCCCCAACAAAACGAAACCTTTCCAAGAAAGCGGCAAACCCCCACCATACCCGGGGACCCAGAGACCCGGCCATACCCCGACCAGGGTGGCACAGGAGGGCTCCTTTTGGGGAAACAAACCCTCCTAAACCTACCCCCACATCATACCCTGACAAGGGCGATTAAGGGAGAGGAGCAGAGGTAGAGTGTTAAGGTGGCCTCTGAACTTTCATTTCCATCCCATACCCAGACCAGGGTGGTATGGAATGATAATCAGCAGGAGCAGGTTACAACTCCCCAACCATCTACTTCCATTTACTCTTCAAAGTCAACACAATTATAACAATCATTATGACCTACAACTCATCAAGCTGCCGGGTGGCGACCAGAATTAAGAAGAGGCTACTCTCATAGCAACTACTTCCTCTCCACACACCCATCCTGACCTTCAAAAAGAAATGCCAACCTGAGGGATTCCTAGGTACGCAGCCGTCTCCAAAGCTCTCACAACGAACCAAAGAATCTCACCGGGAGGATAAATATTTCACCAACTTACAGAGACTGATGAGACTGAGCAATCCCATTACAACACTCCAACATCATCTAAAATTTGGATGGAAGAAAGAGAGAAAAAAGACCTCCCCAGTTGGCAACAGGACCCCACAGCAAATGTAGGCAGCCACCTCTAAAGCTCCGACAAGAAACCAAAGAATCTCACCGGGACCTACAGGCCTAGGGGGGTCCTCCTAAAAATTCCTAAACAACAAAGCCTCCTGGAAACACACTACACCTACAGAACCCATACTCCACACCTCATAAAAAAGAAAGGGGGTCATTAGGACCATAACAACAGATCTGTAAATAGCCAGAGTTACCGTGACCACGGACTCTCAAAAAGTATAGTTCTTACTGATCACTTGGATCCTTATAAAAACAATTCATTTATATACACAATTTATATATATATATATATAATTACTTTTCAGTCTCTCTACCTGGGGTTACCATGACCATGGACCCCTGGATAAATAGGTTAAATATTAACCTAAAAACATCCTCTCACCAACCTACCATCTTCAGAAAACATTTTAAACTTCTTTTTGGATATACCCACCTACACCCCCAACGGACGAGAAGTATTTTTTCTCCAACAACTCTGGGGACCCCGACCTTGTGGACTCCCCCGCAGCGATTGCTCTTCTAAGCAAAATAGGCCCTTCCACTCCCCGAAGGAAATCGCAGGGTAAAGTGGATAGACTGGACTCCTTCGGGACCTCTCCGAGACCCGTTGTGCAGACCGACAGGCCAACAATCTCAACCCCGCCAAATGAGGGCTCACGTACCGCGCTGGACGACTACCTACCCCAGTTTAGAATTGGATTGGTAGTATGTCCAGTAGCGTGTGTTTACTTCGTGTGGGTAGAGTTCTTTTAAGTTAAGGTAAAATGGTGCTTTGGGAGGTGGGCGGTGCCGCTGGAATTATCCCCGGGCCGGGAGATCCCTGGGGTGCCCAGATGATGTCTGGCGGAGCGTTTCATCCCACAGAACAATTTTTCACTGGGGGAGACCTCGCCCTGCCGTACTCAGCCTGGACAACCGAAACCGGGTTGTCTGTGGTTTGGATTTATGTGACATTATATGCTAGCTTGAAAAATGGGTGTCTTATTATTTATGGCTGGGTACTCTCCTGACATAATCTAATGTTTTGCTTTCGTTGTAAAGCCTTTTTGAAATTGGACAGTGTGGTTAGATAAAGGAGAGTCTTGTCTTTAAAATGGTGTAAAATAGTCATATGTTTGAAAAATGGAAGTTTTCGAGGAGTTTGTATTTCGCGCCACGCCCTATCATTGAATATTGGAGTGGTGTTCCGCTAGCGGAACGTCTAGATGTAATAGGTTAACCCATACCTAACCCTTAACCCTAACCCCAACCACTCTAACCACTCTAACCCTCAACCTAACCTTAACCCTAACCTTAACCTGTTAGGGCTAGGGGGCAGCATTTGCACGTCTGGATAAAAAAATGTACCCGATTTAATCTGGTTACTAATCCTACCCAGTAACTATAATATGCATATACTTATTATATATGGATAGAAAACACTCTAAAGTTTCTAAAACTGTTTGAATGGTGTCTGTGAGTATAACAGAACTCATTTGGCAGGCAAAACCCTGAGACATTTTCTGACAGGAAGTGGATACCTGATGTGTTGTATTGACTTTAAACCTATCCCATTGAAAAACACAGGGGCTGAGGAATATTTTGGCACTTCCTATTGCTTCCACTAGATGTCACCAGCCTTTACAAAGTGTTTTGAGTCTTCTGGAGGGAGATCTGACCGAACAAGAGCCATGGAACGATGATGTCCCATTAGACACCTGGCGCGAGTTCATGTTGGGTACCCTCGTTCCAATACGTTATAAAAGAGTATGCATTCGTCCACCTTGAATATTATTCATGTTCTGTTTAAAAAAGGCCCTAATGATTTATGCTATACAACGTTTGACATGTTTGAACGAACGGAAATATATTTTTTCCCCTCGTTCATGACGAGAAGTCCGGCTGGCTTAGATCATGTGGTAACAAGACGGAGATTTTTGGACATAAATGATGAGCTTTTTTGAACAAAACTACATTCGTTATGGACCTGTGATACCTGGAAGTGACATCTGATGAAGAGAATCAAAGGTAATGGATTATTTACATAGTATTTTCGATTTTAGATCTCCCCAACATGACGTCTAGTCTGTATCGCAAACGCGTATTTTTCTGGGCGCAGTGCTCAGATTATTGCAAAGTGTGATTTCCCAGTAAGGTTATTTTTAAATCTGGCAAGTTGATTGCGTTCAAGAGATGTAAATCTATAATTCTTTAAATGACAATATAATATTTTACCAATGTTTTCTAATTTTAATTATTTAATTTGTGACGCTGACTTGACTGCCGGTTATTGGAGGAAACGATTTCCTCAACATCAATGCCATAGTAAAACGCTGTTTTTGGATATAAATATGAACTTGATAGAACTAAAAATGCATGCATTGTCTAACATAATGTCCTAGGAGTGTCATCTGATGGAGATTGTAAAAGGTTAGTGCATCATTTTAGCTGGTTTTATGGTTTTGGTGACCCTGTCTTTGACTTGACAAAACATTACACACAACTCTTGTAAATGTACTGTCCTAACATACTCTAAATTTATGCTTTCGCCGTAAAACCTTTTTGAAATCGTAAAACGTGGTTAGATTAAGGAGATGTTTATCTTTCAAAGGGTGTAACATAGTTGTATTTTTGAAAAATTTGAATTTTGACATTTATTTGGATTCAAATTTGCCGCTCTTGAAATGCACCTGCTGTTGATGGAGTGCACCACGGGTGGCACGCTAGCGTCCCACCTAGCCCCAAGAGGTTAATCTAACCACACTGTCCGATTTCAAAAAGGCTTTACAACGAAAGCAAAACATTAGATTATGTCAGCAGAGTACCAAGCCAGAAATAATCAGACACCCATTTTTCAAGCTAGCATATAATGTCACAAAAACCCAGAAGACAGCTAAATGCAGCACTAACCTTTGATGATCTTCATCAGATGACAACCCTAGGACATTATGTTATACAATACATGCATGTTTTGTTCAATCAAGTTCATATTTATATCAAAAACCAGCTTTTTACATTAGCATGTGACGTTCAGAACTAGCATACCCCCCGCAAACTTCCGGGGAATTCGCTAACATTTTACTAAATTACTCACGATAAACGTTCACAAAAAGCATAACAATTATTTTAAGAATTATAGATACAGACCTCCTCTATGCACTCGATATGTCCGATTTTAAAATAGCTTTTTGGTGAAAGCAGATTTTGCAATATTCCGTTTAGCTAAACAGAGGAAAGTAAACAAAGCTTTCGGTCGACGCGGGCACGAGCCTGAGTCTCACAGTACTGTAACCAGCCACTACCCAAACGCGCTACTTTTTTTCAGCCAGAGCCTGCAAAGCCACGATTCAGCTTTTTACCGCCTTCTGAGACCCTATGGCAGCCGTAGGAAGTGTCACGGGACAGCTAAGATCCTCACTCTTCAATAAACAGAGACAAGAAGAACGACACCTTGTCAGACAGGCCACTTCCTGAATGAAACCTTCTCACATTTTTGCCTGCCAAATGAGTTCTGTTATACTCACAGACACCATTCAAACAGTTTTAGAAACTTTAGGG
Organism: Salmo salar; assembly: GCF_905237065.1. NCBI lineage: Eukaryota > Metazoa > Chordata > Actinopteri > Salmoniformes > Salmonidae > Salmo > Salmo salar. The sequence goes on from NC_059459.1 coordinate 82,299,639, forward strand.
TGTTTTCTATCCATATGTAATAAGTATATGCATATTCTAGTTACTGGGTAGGAGTGGTAACCAGATTAAATCGGGTACGTTTTTTATCCGGCGGTGTAAATACTGCCCCCTAGCCCTAACAGGTTAAGTGTTTAGGACATATTCTAAACCAACAGGACAGGGATATATGACATCCGTGATGATCCAGGATCATTGAGAGTATCAGATAAACTTACTTAACTATGCAATAATCTTGATATTACTACCATAGACATGTTGATTTTTCTAAAATCCAGGAGTGCCACCAGGGAGACAGTTAGTCAATAGGTGGAAACAGAACCAATATTTAACACTGACTGTTATGAGAAAGAGCGACAGGCAGATAGAAGGAAGGGCAGACAGAGAAGGGCTCCCCCGCACTGCTGAGACCTTGATGGTTTGGGAGTAGTAGGAGGAAAGAAGGAGGGCCAGGAGGAGGAGAAGATAGGAAGAGAATTGAGTTCGGTTCGCTTAGCTTTAGGATATTAATTCATGGAGAGACTATCGGCTCCATTGGGATGTATTTTAGTTTTGATTTTAAGTTTATGTTTGGTGAATTCGCTAGGAAGAGATATGATGATTTTGTTGAAAGTAGTTGTTACCCTAACTAAAAGGGGAATGAAAGCTTAGTTGGTTTCAGGAACTATGGTGTTAGACACTGAACCATTGCCCAGACACTATTACTGCAGGCCGAAATAGTAGCATTGACTAGAGCCTGCGAAATAAGAAAGGAGAGAACGGCAGCACAGAGAAATCTTAAAGAAGATAAGACACTTGACAGAGAATTGTTACAGGATAGCCAAGAACATGTAGAAGAATTGGAGGGGCAATCCGACAAGAGAAGGTCTGACATAAGGATAATTTACTAATCTTACCAAAGACACTGTTTAGATACGCGGCAATATTGACACATGGGCGGAGCCAGGTGTCAACAGGGAGGAAGTATGGTAGAGCAGGTAAGGAAACACTGCAGGTTAGGAAAGACTTAAGTGGCCTAGAGGATAATTACTTTAAAAAAATGGTAGAATATCCATTCCAACATTTGGAAATGGACCTTATTTAACTATTCCGAAGTGAGGGGAAGAAGGGGTGTTTAACAATAATAGATAAGTATAGCAAATGGGTAGAAGCGTTACCAACTTACTTGGTGGACATGATTATGGTAGCTAAAATAATGAGGTCAAGATATTATCCCTACAGTGATTTACTAGGATCTATCTCTTTAAATGATGAATTACATTTAGATAATCAGGTAGAACAAATAGAATGCCAGAGGTTAGAGAGACCAGAACAGGTAGACATAGAAGTTAAATATATACTAACAGACACATGAGAAGACTGTCTGTTAACCAAACCCGTATGTCCAAGATTTTGTGTCCAACAGGTGAATTACAGGAGGTGATTCACTCAATCCAACCAGAAGACTGGGTGTGGATCCAGTCCCTGAGGAGAAAAAACTGGAAGCAGTCCCGTTGTGAAGGCCCATACCAGGTTCTGTTAAACCACTGCCTTTGCCTTTAGAAAAGCTGAGAGAGTCACTTGGGTCCACGTTATCCACTGCAAGAAGGTATGTACAACATATGAGCACTGCTGATCACACACACAGTTAGGAGAAGAACCGAGTACCAACAGGGTCTGGGTGTTACCTCCTTAACGAAGATTTCCTATCCTGACCGTTCATCACTGTGTGTGCTCCTAGAGGTGTGAGTATGGGGTGGTACCTAGCAGATCGACTAAGGGCAGGAGGGGGTTGCCGGTTTTTGGGAAGAGTAGGGACTCTGAGCTGCATCATAGTCTTGGTTACCTTTCTGATATATCCAGATCCACCACCTTCCGGTACTAATTATATGACACCGTTGTCATTGAGAAGAAGTAAAAGATAAACTATATAATACAATGATGAGTGACTTATAGAATAAAGAGTCAAAGAAGATCAGAAGATGTAGGATTTAAGGTAAACATTAAACAATTCCCTAGGAAAGCAAATAACTTTACAGGGATTGGGGTTGGCCAGATTGAAGTACTCGGCCAACCCACCTCGGTTCACTTTAACTCCTGATGAGTACCAGTGTTATAGATACAAGAATGGCACCGAGAACTTAGATGATTTTAATGGCTGAAAGGTAATCATTAATGGGACTGACTTAGGTTTAGAAGTACAGGAGAAAATTCTTAACCTCACAGCACCTATAACTGATGTAGGGTGGGCTAGTACCAGCAAAGGACGCATACGACAGAAACTACCAAAAAGGGTGGTTAGGAACTTGCGCCCCGGGGTTATTGGTCCAACCAGTTCGAGTTAGTCATCAGAGGCCAGTTATAGGAGGCTAAAGTAGGCACAGGAGGAGTTTTGATCAGGATGGGAGTAGCTTTGTCTAGATGGATGCTATTGGCATCCTCAGGGAAGTTCCAGATGAATATAAAGCTATGAATCAAATAGGTGAAGACTTTACCACTACATTATTTTGGTGGTTGACAATAAATAAAAATGTGGATTGGATTAATGACATCTATTATAATCAACAGGGATTCATGAATGAAACCGGAGATGCAGTAAAGGGGTTCTCTGACCAATTATCCGCCACCCCCCTCATGACCTGGTAAAATAGACGGACTCTCGATATGTTATTGGCAGAAAAGGGCGGTGTAGGTAGAATGATTGGGTTTCATTGCTGCACGTACATTCCGGATAACACAGTTTCAGATGGATCAGTAACCAAGGCCCTGGCCGGTCTAAACAATTTGACTCATGAGTTAGCAGAGAACGCTGGGGTAGATACTTCCCTGACCAGATGGTTCGATAGCATATTTGGGAAATGGAAAAGTGTTGTAAGTACTGTATTGTGGGCTGCTTTCACCTGTATGAGTGTGTTAGTATTGTGTGGATGTTGTTTGGTCACATGTGTGAGAGGTTTAATCACCAGAACACTAGAGAGATCGATGACGCAGCAGATGGTGAGATATGGACCGATTCCGAGCTCCGACCAGTGGGAGGGACGAATACGGGCCTCCAGGCCTGGGAGATGGCTCCATTTCTTTTAACTACGAGGAGCCAATGTTGAATGAGACCGGTTTCAATGTTTAGATTGACTGTTCCTTTCATGATAATTATGATGAAAATCCTGTAAACGAAGTGTCATAATTGGAAATAGGCCCAGGACAGTCATTGATGAGTATCAGATGTATATACATGTATTGGTTTGGTTAATCCTTGTATCACAATTATGTTTCCATATAGCATTTGATAATCAATGTGTATTATTTAGTCATTTAAGGGTGGAATGATAAGAGAATTATATAATAAAGGTAAATGAATAAAGAATCCATTATTAATTAGTAGTTATGTAGCATGGGTAATGACTAATTAAAGTACTGAAGGTTAGTCCCATAAGGTCTAGTAGAGACCCGGAAGGGAGAGAAATGTGTGTGTGTGATTAGTGGGCCTAAGGGAATTGTAGACGTGTGTGTGAAGAGACCGGGAGTAGCCTTCAAGGTTCTCCTAAACCTCGGGGGAAAGGAACAGGCAGCGCTGGATAGTGATTAACAGTGGTGGGAAGTCCAGGGAGGGATATTATTCACCTACTGTTTGTGTGTATGTATGTGCGTAGGTTATCTACTGTTGGTGTGGAGGTGTGTGCGTAAGCGGGGAGAGAGGATAAAATTAACTTCTTTGTTAATGTTGGGCAGAACGTTCTCTGAATAAACTGTACAGACCTTTTGCAGAAAGCTGAGTCCTTGCCTAATTATTCTTTACCCAGTGTCTTACAAACCTTTGGAATTAGTCAAGGCTTATTGATTGTTAATTATTATCATGGGGATAAAATAATTCCCTTGACAGGAATGGACCAATAACAAGGCATAGCCTAGTCGGGAACGGACCAATAACAAGGCATAGCCTAGTCGTGAACAGACCAATAACATGGCCTAGTCGGGAACGCGCAGGAAATCAGCCAGTGAAGAGCATGCAGACAATACAAGCCTTTTATTTCAAATACAATTGACAGATTGGAAAGCAAATGTCTCCTGCTGAAAAGAGAATACTCTATGCTGTAGGCTGCCAAAATATTTGATCAACTTCCAAGTATTGTTTTACAAAGAAGTGTAACAGGGATAAGCTTTTGGCACGAATGCGTCGACCATCACCTGCCCGTGACTTGAGTCAGTGAAACTGGAAAGCATTTTTTTTGACTAATTTCCACATATTTTACCCACAACACACCTGGGCCTAAACTATTGATGGATTCAATACAAGGTCATTTTTATTGATCTCAGATTCTCAGTTTGTCAGTGTCAAAGAAGCCTGTAATTTCAATCATTTGCACGGTATATAAAGTCTCCAGTCATGTAAAATTCCATAGAATTGTATGAAATGAGTTGATAAACGACCACATTTTTCCCAGACCCTAGGCTACTAATTTTATCCCCATGTGTGCAACTTTTGGTTCCCAAGTGGCGCAGCGGGATAACAGGCTGACTACACCGCTCGTGTCGTGTGCGCGAGCGTTGCAAAATACATTTTGAAATCTGTTATTCAATTATTGCACCCACACTGCTCGCGCGCCAACGAGCATCTGCTTTGCCAAGGGCTAAAATAGAAGTCAGTTCTATTTCTGATGCAGATCGCGCTACAAGTCCTGCCTCTCCCATCTCCTCATTGGTTTATAGAAGCAGGTACCCACGTGCCAGCTCCTCATTGGTTATACCCACGTAGGTGACTGAAAGACGAACGAGGTCAGTGGCGGTAATGCACCTAATTTATGAAAGTTGCCAATCGCAATATAAAGTCAAGAGAAGAAAAAGCCTGGAAGGAGGAGAGATGACTAGAAACGATTCAACTGACCATTTTATGTGGATTAATTGTCTGAGTAGAGGACCTTGTGCATTTCAGGTAAAATAACAACTCAATGTTTATATTTTACATTTTAGTCATTTTAGCAGACGCTCTTATCCAGAGCAACTTACAGTAGTGAATGCATACATTTCATACATTTTCTTCTCCGGAGAGATGACTAGAAACGATTCGGTTGAATAAATGTATGCACGATGGAGCACGCGGGGCAACCGGTTTGAGTTCCATGTAAGGCACTGCATCTCAGCGGTCGAGGAGTCACTACAGACGCCCTGTTTCGATTCCAGGCTCCATCATATCCGGCCGTGATTGGGAGTCTCGTAGGGCGGCGCACAATTGGCCCAGCATCGTCCGGGTTTGGCCGGTGTAGGCCGTCATTATAAATAAGAATGTTCTTATCTGAATTGCCTAGTTAAATAAAGGTTAAATAAAAGACTTCTGTAAGTGCCTCTACACTACGCTTTTTTATAAAAAGAAAATCCTGGTACGTCGGAGCACCATGGGTCACCTGCCTACCGGCCTGAGAGCACTGGACTGGAAACAACCACATATAGAGCTCCCAAGTCAACATTACATGAGAATTCCACAGGTCACATTTAGAAGTGAGTGTTAAAAAAAACAGATCAAGATTAGGGTTAATGTAATAATGAGTCAGACAGGATTACCAAAGACACTTTTATTTCTGTATTGTCATGGAAGAAAACACACAGTTGGTCCCACACTGGCCTGTTGTAACTCGGGGACAAGCTGCAAAAACACACTACTCTATCTCCGAAAAATCTCTGAGTGAGAGAGAGACCGAGGCAGAGTCTCGCCCTTTCTCCTCCGCTCTTCTGTCTCTCCCTCCTTCTGTCCTCCATCGCTTCACAGGGTGATCTTTGTGTTGCGGAAGCTGGAATTATCCCTAAGAAGAAAACACACACGAGAGATATCAATAAACCGAATTCTCCATAGAGACAACACAACACTGAGTGGTCGTTGTGTGTCCACGATGGTGTTAGGTGGGAGTGTGTATCGTGTGTGAATCGTACTTGAGGCTGTCGTTGTGTGTCTTGTACTCCATGATGGTGTTGGGAGGGAGGTTCAGGACGCGTCGAAGAGTGTCTCGGATTCTAGATGTCGTCACCTGATCGCTGGCTGTCTTATTCCATATAGACAGGATATCTTCCTGTAAACAACAAGAACATTATACACCCTAACCCTGATCGCTGGCTGTCACATGCCATATAGACAGGAGGTCTTCCTAGAGAAACACACATTACTCTGACCACTCGATAGCGTTTACAAGTCAATCTCAAACGCTAGTTGTCGAGTCATCGAGGGCTCCACTGTGCCCTTCAGAATCCTTTGCCAACTTCGTGCCCCTAGTAGCAGGGATGTGACATTTAACCTCTCTAGGGTAGGGGGCAGTATTTTCACATCCGGATAAAAAACGTACCCGATTTAATCTGGTTATTACTCCAGTCCAGAAACTAGAATATGCATATAATTGTTTGATTTGGATAGAAAACACCCTAAAGTTTCTAAAACTGTTTGAATGGTGTCTGTGAGTATAACAGAACTCAAATGGCAGGCCAAAACCTGAGAAGATTCTGTACAGGAAGTGCCCTCTCTGACCATTTCTTGGCCTTCTACACTCTCTTTATTGAAAACTGAGGATCTCTGCTGTAACGTGACACTTTCTAAGGCTCCCATAGGCTCTCAGAAGGCGGCAGAACGTTGAATGATGACTTTGCAGGCCATGGCTGAAAAACAGTAGCGCATTTGGTAAGTGGTCGATCTGAGAACAATGACACAGGGGCACGCGTGCACGTGAAGAGCTAGCTACACAGTTGCCTTTGTATCATGATAAGGTGTAGCACTGAAACTATCGAGGTTACCTAGCCAGCTACACTTTCAAACAAAGTCAACAACACAGCCACTGCTAGCTAGCCTACTTTACCAGCCAGCAGTACTGTATCATTTTACTCATTTTAGTCAATAAGTTGTCTTTGTCATAGTTTGTCATAGTTTGATAATTGTGTAGTTTAGAATAATTATCGAGGTTAGCTGGCCAGCTATTTTCGTCCTCCGCGACGCCATTTCCAAACCCAGCCAACTTTTACCGACGAGCAGCATTGTAGAAACTAAATACATTACAAAGGAACGTCTTGATTAGTGTTATGTTAGCTAGCTACAAAGTTGCTTTTGTATCATGACAAGGTGTAGTACTGAAACTATCGAGATTACCTAGCCAGCTACACTTTCAAACAAAGTCAACAACGCAGCCACTGCTAGCTAGCCTACTCCACCAGCCAGCAGTACTGTATCATGTTAATCATTTTAGTAAAAAAGATTTTTGCAACGTAAGCTTAACCTGTTATGGCTAGGGGGCAGTATTTTCACGGCTGGATTAAAAAACGTGCCCGATTTAATCTGGTTACCACTCCTACCCAGTAACTAGAATATGCATATACTTATTACATATGGATAGACAAGGTTTCAGGCAGGAAGTGGCCTGTCTGACAAGGTGTCATTCTTCTTGTCTCTGTTTATTGAAGAGTGAGGATCTTAGCTGTCCCGTGACACTTCCTACGGCTGCCATAGGGTCTCAGAAGGCGGTAAAAAGCTGAATCGTGGCTTTGCAGGCTCTGGTTGAAACAAAGTAGCGCGTTTGGGTAGTGGCTGGTTACAGTACTGTGAGACTCAGGCTCGTGCCCGCGTCGACCGAATGCTTTGTTTTCTTTCCTCTGTTTACCTAAACGGAGATTCCCGGTCGGAATATTATCGCTTTTTTACAAGAAAAATGGCATAAAAATGGATTTTAAACAGCGGTTGACATGCTTCGAAGTACGGTAATGGAATATTTCGATTTTTTTTGTCACGAATTGCGCCACGCGCGTGACCCTGATTTACCATTTCAGATAGTGTCTGGGACGCACGAACAAAACGCCGCTATTCGGATATAACGATGGATTATTTTGGACCAAACCAACATTTGTTATTGAAGTAGCAGTCCTGGGAGTGCATTCTGACGAAGACAACAAAAGGTAATGAAACTTTTATAATAGTAAAGCTGATATTGGTGAGTGCTAAACTTGCCGGGTGTCTAAATAGCTAGCCCGTGATGCCTGGGCTATGTACTTAGAATATTGCAAAATGTGCTTTCACCAAAAAGCTATTTTAAAATCGGACATATCGAGTGCATAGAGGAGGTCTGTATCTATAATTCTTAAAATAATTGTTATGCTTTTTGTGAACGTTTATCGTGAGTAATTTAGTAAAATGTTAGCGATTTCCCCGGAAGTTTGCTAGTATGCTAGTTCTGAACGTCACATGCTAATGTAAAAAGCTGGTTTTTGATATAAATATGAACTTGATTGAACAAAACATGCATGTATTGTATAACATAATGTCCTAGGGTTGTCATCTGATGAAGATCATCAAAGGTTAGTGTTGCATTTAGCTGTCTTCTAGGTTTTTGTGACATTATATGCTAGCTTGAAAAATGGGTGTCTGATTATTTCTGGCTTGGTACTCTGCTGACATAATCTAATGTTTTGCTTTCGTTGTAAAGCCTTTTTGAAATCGGACAGTGTGGTTAGATAAAGGAGAGTCTTATCTTTAAAATGCTGTGAAATAGTCATATGTTTGAAAAATTGAAGTTTTTGTATTTTAGAGGAGTTTGTATTTCGCGCCACGCCCATCATTGGATAATGGAGCAGGTGTTCCGCTAGCGGAACGTCTAGATGTAAGAGGTTAACTTTCTGAACATTCGAGACGTGTAGTCCACTTGTCATTCCAATCTCCTTTGCATTAGCGTAGCCTCTTCTGTAGCCTGTCAACTATGTGTCAGTCTATCCCTGTTCTCTCCCCTCTGCACAGGCCATACAAACGCTTCACACCGCGTGGCCGCTGCCACTCTAACCTGGTGGTCCCAGCGCGCACAACCCACGTGGAGTTCCAGGTCTCCGGCAGCCTCTGGAACTGCCGGTCTGCGGCCAACAAGGCAGAGTTCATCTCAGCCTATGCTACCCTCCAGTCCCTCGACTTGGCGCTGAAGGAAACATGGATTACCACAGGTAACACTGCTACTCCTACTGCTCTCTCCTCGTCTGCCCACATGTTCTCGCACACCCCGAGAGCTTCTGGTCAGCGGGGTGGTGGCACTGGGATCCTCATCTCTCCCAAGTGGACATTCTCTCTTTCTCCCCTGACCCATCTGTCTATCGCCTCCTTTGAATTCCATGCTGTCACAGTTACCAGCCCTTTCAAGCTTAACATCCTTATCATTTATCGCCCTCCAGGTTCCCTTGGAGAGTTCATCAATGAGCTTGACAAGTTCCTTTCCTGAGGATGGCTCACCTCTCACAGTTCTGGGTGACTTTAACCTCCCCACGTCTACCTTTGACTCATTCCTCTCTGCCTCCTTCTTTCCACTCCTCTCCTCTTTTGACCTCACCCTCTCACCTTCCCCCCTTACTCACAAGGCAGGCAATACGCTTGACCTCATCTTTACTGGATGCTGTTCTTCCACTAATCTCATTGCAACTCCCCTCCAAGTCTCCGACCACTACCTTGTATCCTTTTCCCTCTCGCTCTCATCCAACACTTCTCACTCTGCCCCTACTCGGATGGTATTGCGCCGTCCCAACCTTCGCTCTCTCTCTCCCCCGCTACTCTCTCTCCTCTTCCATCCTATCATCTCTTCCCTCTGCTCAAACCTTCTCCAACCTATCTCCCGATTCTGCCTCCTCAACCCTCCTCTCCTCCCTTTCTGCATCCTTTGACTCTCTATGTCCCCTATCCTCCAGGCCGGCTCGGTCCTCCCCTCCTGCTCCGTGGCTCGACGACTCATTGCGAGCTCACAGAACAGGGCTCCGGGCAGCCGAGCGGAAATGGAGGAAAACTCGCCTCCCTGCGGACCTGGCATCCTTTCACTCCCTCCTCTCTACATTTTCCTCTTCTGTTTCTGCTGCTAAAGCCACTTTCTACCACTCTAAATTCCAAGCATCTGCCTCTAACCCTAGGAAGCTCTTTGCCACCTTCTCCTCCCTCCTGAATCCCCCTCCCCCCTCCTCCCTCTCTGCGGATGACTTCGTCAACCATTTTGAAAAGAAGGTCGACGACATACGATCCTCGTTTGCTAAGTCAAACGAGACCGCTGGTCCTGCTTACACTGCCCTACCCTGTGCTTTGACCTCTTTCTCCCTCTCTCTCCAGATGAAATCTCGCGTCTTGTGACGGCCGGCCGCCCAACAACCTGCCCGCTTGACCCTATCCCCTCCTCTCTTCTCCAGACCATTTCCGGAGACCTTCTCCCTTACCTCACCTCGCTCATCAACTCATCCTTGACCGCTGGCTACGCCCCTTCCGTCTTCAAGAGAGTGAGAGTTGCACCCCTTCTGAAAAAAACCTAAACTCGATCCCTCCGATGTCAACAACTACAGACCAGTATCCCTTCTTTCTTTTCTCTCCAAAACTCTTGAACGTGCCGTCCTTGGCCAGCTCTCCTGCTATCTCTCTCAGAATGACCTTCTTGATCCAAATCAGTCAGGTTTCAAGACTGGTCATTCAACTGAGACTGCTCTTCTCTGTGTCACGGAGGCTCTCCGCACTGCTAAAGCTAACTCTCTCTCCTCTGCTCTCATCCTTTTAGACCTATCTGCTGCCTTTGATACCGTGAACCACCAGATCCTCCTCTCCACTCTCTCCGAGTTGGGCATCTCCGGCGCGGCCCACGCTTGGATTGCGTCCTACCTGACAGGTCGCTCCTACCAGGTGGCGTGGCGAGAATCTGTCTCCGCACCACGTGCTCTCACCACTGGTGTCCCCCAGGGCTCTGTTCTAGGCCCTCTCCTATTCTCGCTATACACCAAGTCACTTGGCTCTGTCATATCCTCACATGGTCTCTCCTATCATTGCTATGCAGACGACACACAATTAATCTTCTCCTTTCCCCCTTCTGATAACCAGGTGGCGAATCGCATCTCTGCATGTCTGGCAGACATATCAGTGTGGATGACGGATTACCACCTCAAGCTGAACCTCGGCAAGACGGAGCTGCTCTTCCTCCCGGGGAAGGACTGCCCGTTCCATGATCTCGCCATCACGGTTGACAACTACATTGTGTCCTCCTCCCAGAGTGCTAAGAACCTTGGCGTGACCCTGGACAACACCCTGTCGTTCTCCACTAACATCAAGGTGGTGACCCGATCCTGAAGGTTCATGCTCTACAACATTCGCAGAGTACGACCCTGCCTCACACAGGAAGCGGCGCAGGTCCTAATCCAGGCACTTCTCATCTCCCGTCTGGATTACTGCAACTCGCTGTTGGCTGGGCTCCCTGCCTGTGCCATTAAACCCCTACAACTCATCCAGAACGCCGCAGCCCGTCTGGTGTTCAACCTTCCCAAGTTCTCTCACGTCACCCCGCTCCTCCGCTCTCTCCACTGGCTTCCAGTTGAAGCTCGCATCCGCTACAAGACCATGGTGCTTGCCTACGGAGCTGTGAGGGGAACGGCACCTCCGTACCTTCAGGCTCTGATCAGGCCCTACACCCAAACAAGGGCACTGCGTTCATCCACCTCTGGCCTGCTCGCCTCCCTACCTCTGAGGAAGCACAGTTCCCGCTCAGCCCAGTCAAAACTGTTCGCTGCTCTGGCACCCCAATGGTGGAACAAGCTCCCTCACGACGCCAGGACAGCGGAGTCAATCACCACCTTCCGGAGACACCTGAAACCCCACCTCTTTAAGGAATACCTAGGATAGGATAAAGTAATCCTTCCAACCCCCCCCCCCCTTAAAAGATTTAGATGCACTATTGTAAAGTGGTTGTTCCACTGGATATCATAATGTGAATGCACCAATTTGTAAGTTTTAATTCTTAAAATAATTATGTTTTTGTGAACGTTTATCGTGAGTAATTTAGTAAATTCACCGGAAGTTTTCGGTATTTTTGCTAGTTCTGAACGTCACATGCTAATGTAAAAAGCTGGTTTTTTATATAAATATGAACTTGATTGAACAAAACATGCATGTATTGTATAACATAATGTCCTAGGGTTGTCATCTGATGAAGATCATCAAAGGTTAGTGCTGCATTTAGCTGTGGTTTGGGTTTATGTGACATTATATGCTAGCTTGAAAAATGGGTGTGTGATTATTTCTGGCTGGGTAATCTCCTGACATAATCTAATGTTTTGCTTTCGTTGTAAAGCCTTTTTGAAATCGGACAATGTGGTTAGATTAACGAGAGTCTTGTCTTTAAAATGGTGTAAAATAGTCATATGTTATACAATACATGCATGTTTTGTTCAATCAAGTTCATATTTATATCAAAAACCAGCTTTTTACATTAGCATGTGACTAGCATTCCCACCGAACACTTCCGGTGAATTTACTAAATTACTCACGATAAACGTTCACAAAAAACATAAATTATTTTAAGAATTATAGATACAGAACTCCTTTATGCAATCGCGGTGTCCGATTTTAAAATAGCTTTTCGGTGAAAGCACATTTTGCAATATTCTGAGTAGATAGCCCGGCCATCACAGGCGAGCTATTTTGAAACCCACCAAGTTTGGCACTCACCAAACTCAGATTTACTATAAAGAAAAATTGGATTACCTTTGCTGTTCTTCGTCAGAATGCACTCCCAGGACTTCTATTTCAACAACAAATGTTGGTTTGGTTCCAAATAATCCATAGTTATATCCAAATAGCGGCGTTTTGTTTGTGCGTTCAAGACACTATCCAAAGGGTAACGAAGGGTGACGCACCGGCGCATATCGTGACAAAATTTTTTGAAATATTCCATTACCGTACTTCGAAGCATGTCAAACGCTGTTTAAAATCAATTTTTATGCGATTTTTCTCGTAAAATAGCGATAATATTCAGACCGGGAGTCGTTGTTTTCGTTCAAAGACTGAAAATGTAAAATGGACTCTTCACGTTTTCAATAAAGAGGCTAAAGAAGGCCAAGAAATGGTCTGAGAGGGCACTTCCTGTTTGGAATCTTCTCAGGGTTTTTGCCTGCCATATGAGTTCTGTTATACTCACAGACACCATTCAAACAGTTTTAGAAACTTTAGGGTGTTTTCTATACAAATCAAACAATTATATGCATATTCTAGTTTCTGGGCAGGAGTAATAAACAGATTAAATCGGGTACGTTTTTTATCCGGTCGTGAAAAATACTGCCCCCTATCCATAACAGGTTAAAACCGCATTTTAAGAACAGAGAATAGTAAATAGGTAGGTTTTATGACTTTGTGGCTGTGGTAACTAGTGACAACCAATAGCCAGGAATGTGGTAGATTGAGCTGCATTGCCCCTAGCGGTCATGCGACCAAACCACACGTGTGTGTGTGTGTGTGTGTGTGTGTGTACCTGGAAGCGTATAGAGACCACCACCCCACAGATTTCCTCTCCCACCATGAACTGTTCTCCCAACATGGCCAGAATAATGTTCTCCCAGAACCTGCTGGCCAGACCTGTCAACAACAAGTGGTGTCAGATTTCACCTCCTGTTTCACACAGTAGACATACTCCAGTGCTTGTGAAAATCAGGGCTACTGCTCAATTCAAGCAATTTTTATCTAGCTAGGCTAGCTACTGTAGCTATCCAGTACCTCCTCCAGTATGTGTTGATGTGATGTAGCTAGTTCGTTAGCTAGGCTAGCTACTGTAGCTATCCAGTACCTCCTCCAGTATGTGTTGATGTGATGTAGCTAGTTCGTTAGCTAGGCTAGCTAATGTAGCTATCCAGTACCTCCTCCAGTATGTGTTGATGTGATGTAGCTAGTTCGTTAGCTAGGCTAGCTACTGTAGCTATCCAGTACCTCCTCCAGTATGTGTTGATGTGATGTAGCTAGTTCGTTAGCTAGGCTAGCTAATGTAGCTATCCAGTACCTCCTCCAGTATGTGATGTGATGTAGCTAGTTCGTTAGCTAGGCTAGCTAATGTAGCTATCCAGTACCTCCTCCAGTATGTGTTGATGTGATGTAGCTAGTTCGTTAGCTAGGCTAGCTAATGTAGCTATCCAGTACCTCCTCCAGTATGTGATGTGATGTAGCTAGTTCGTTAGCTAGGCTAGATACTGTAGCTATCCAGTACCTCCTCCAGTATGTGTTGATGTGATGTAGCTAGTTTGTTAGCTAGGCTAGCTACTGTAGCTATCCAGTACCTCCTCCAGTATGTGTTGATGTGATGTAGCTAGTTTGTTAGCTAGGCTAGCTACTGTAGCTATCCAGTACCTCCTCCAGTATGTGTTGATGTGATGTAGCTAGTTCGTTAGCTAGGCTAGCTACTGTAGCTATCCAGTACCTCCAGTATGTGTTGATGTGATGTAGCTAGTTCATTAGTTAGGCTAGCTACTGTAGCTATCCAGTACCTCCTCCAGTATGTGTTGATGTGACGTAGCTAGTTCATTAGCTAGGCTAGCTACTGTAGCTATCCAGTACCTCCTCCAGTATGTGTTGATGTGATGTAGCTAGTTCGTTAGCTAGGCTAGCTACTGTAGCTATCCAGTACCTCCTCCAGTATGTGTTGATGTGATGTAGCTAGTTCGTTAGCTAGGCTAGCTAATGTAGCTATCCAGTACCTCCTCCAGTATGTGATGTGATGTAGCTAGTTCGTTAGCTAGGCTAGATACTGTAGCTATCCAGTACATCCTCCAGTATGTGTTGATGTGATGTAGCTAGTTCGTTAGCTAGGCTAGCTACTGTAGCTATCCAGTACCTCCTCCAGTATGTGATGTGATGTAGCTAGTTCGTTAGCTAGGCTAGCTACTGTAGCTATCCAGTACCTCCAGTATGTGTTGATGTGATGTAGCTAGTTCGTTAGCTAGGCTAGCTACTGTAGCTATCCAGTATATCCAGTATGTGATGTGATGTAGCTAGTTCGTTAGCTAGGCTAGCTACTGTAGCTATCCAGTACCTCCAGTATGTGTTGATGTGATGTAGCTAGTTCGTTAGCTAAGCTAGCTACTGTAGCTATCCAGTACCTCCAGTATGTGTTGATGTGATGTAGCTAGTTCGTTAGCTAGGCTAGCTACTGTAACTATCCAGTACCTCCAGTATGTGTTGTCTAACCATGAAGGGAGGTTTAGAGAATGGTAAAAGGCAACATGAGGGGCAAAGCGAACAGGTTGTCTTATAATAACAACTACTACAGACCTTTCCGCAGCCTGATGATCCACTTCCCACCGTTCTTATTAGCTTCATCCTGGAGGGTTACACACACGCACACGCACACGCACACACACGCACGCACGCACGCACGCACACGCACACACACACACACACACACACACACACACACACACACAACCCTGTGAATACCAAAAAGCTATGGTTATACAGGATGGGATGATATCATGCTGATGAACTCACCATCTTAGAGACACACACCTCCCATGTTATACCTATATATAATAATAAACCCACATTATACCTATATATAATAATAAACCCACATTATACCTATATATAATAATAAACCCACATTATACCTATATATAATAATAAACCCACATGTTACCTATATAATAATAAACCCACATTACACCTATAAATAATAATAATAATAATATCTACGTTACCTCCTACATTATACCTATATAATAAATCTACATTACCTCCTACATTATACCTATATATAATAAATCTACATTACCTCCTACATTATACCTATATGTAATAAATCTACATTACCTCCTACATTATACCTATATAATAAATCTACATTACCTCCTACATTATACCTATATAATAAATCTACATTACCTCCTACATTATACCTATATATAATAAATCTACATTACCTCCTACATTATACCTATATATAATAAATCTACATTACCTCCTACATTATACCTATATAATAAATCTACATTACCTCCTACATTATACCTATATGTAATAAATCTACATTACCTCCTACATTATACCTATATAATAAATCTACATTACCTCCTACATTATACCTATATAATAAATCTACATTACCTCCTACATTATACCTATATATAATACATCTACATTACCTCCTACATTATACCATATGTAATAAATCTACATTACCTCCTACATTATACCTATATAATAAATCTACATTACCTCCTACATTATACCTATATAATAAATCTACATTACCTCCTACATTATACCTATATAATAAATCTACATTACCTCCTACATTATACCTATATATAATAAATCTACATTACCTCCTACATTATACCTATATAATAAATCTACATTACCTCCTACATTATACCTATATGTAATAAATCTACATTACCTCCTACATTATACCTATATAATAAATCTACATTACCTCCTACATTATACCTATATATAATAAATCTACATTACCTCCTACATTATACCTATATATAATAAATCTACATTACCTCCTACATTATACCTATATATAATAAATCTACATTACCTCCTACATTATACCTATATGTAATACATCTACATTACCTCCTACATTATACCTATATAATAAATCTACATTACCTCCTACATTATACCTATATGTAATACATCTACATTACCTTCTACATTATACCTATATGTAATACATCTACATTACCTCCTACATTATACCTATATGTAATAAATCTACATTACCTCCTACATTATACCTATATAATAAATCTACATTACTTCCTACATTATACCTATATAAGAAATCTACATTACCTTCTACATTATACCTATATAATAAATCTACATTACCTCCTACATTATACCTATATAATAAATCTACATTACCTCCTACATTATACCTATATATAATAAATCTACATTACCTCCTACATTATACCTATATATAATAAATCTACATTACCTCCTACATTATACCTATATATAATAAATCTACATTACCTCCCACATTATACCTATAGTAATAAATCTACATTACCTCCTACATTATACCTATATGTAATAAATCTACATTACCTCCTACATTATACCTATATAATAAATCTACATTACCTCCTACATTATACCTATATATAATAAATCTACATTACCTCCTACATTATACCTATATATAATAAATCTACATTACCTCCTACATTATACCTATATATAATAAATCTACATTACCTCCTACATTATACCTATATATAATAAATCTACATTACCTCCTACATTATACCTATATATAATAAATCTACATTACCTCCTACATTATACCTTATATAATAAATCTACATTACCTCCTACATTATACCTATATAATAAATCTACATTACCTCCTACATTATACCTATATAATAAATCTACATTACCTCCTACATTATACCTATATGTAATACATCTACATTACCTCCTACATCATACCTATATATAATAAATCTACATTACCTCCTACATTATACCTATATATAATAAATCTACATTACCTCCTACATTATACCTATATAATAAATCTACATTACCTCCTACATTATACCTATATGTAATAAATCTACATTACCTCCTACATTATACCTATATAATAAATCTACATTACCTCCTACATTATACCTATATATAATACATCTACATTACCTTCTACATTATACCTATATATAATACATCTACATTACCTCCTACATTATACCTATATGTAATAAATCTACATTACCTCCTACATTATACCTATATAATAAATCTACATTACCTCCTACATTATACCTATATAATAAATCTACATTACCTACTACATTATACCTATATAAGAAATCTACATTACCTCCTACATTATACCTATATATAATAAATCTACATTACCTCCTACATTATACCATATATAATAAATCTACATTACCTCCTACATTATACCTATATATAATAAATCTACATTACCTCCTACATTATACCTACATATAATAAATCTACATTACCTCCTACATTATACCTATATATAATAAATCTACATTACCTCCTACATTATACCTATATATAATAAATCTACATTACCTCCTACATTATACCTATATATAATAAATCTACATTACCTCCTACATTATACCTATATATAATAAATCTACATTACCTCCTACATTATACCTATATATAATAAATCTACATTACCTCCTACATTATACCTATATATAATAAATCTACATTACCTCCTACATTATACCTATATATAATAAATCTACATTACCTCCTACATTATACCTATATATAATAAATCTACATTACCTCCTACATTATACCTATATAATAAATCTACATTACCTCCTACATTATACCTATATATAATAAATCTACATTACCTCCTACATTATACCTATATATAATACATCTACATTACCTCCTACATTATACCTATATAATAAATCTACATTACCTCCCACATTATACCTATATATAATAAATCTACATTACCTCCTACATTATACCTATATATAATAAATCTACATTACCTCCCACATTATACCTATATATAATAAATCTACATTACCTCCTACATTATACCTATATGTAATAAATCTACATTACCTCCTACATTATACCTATATATAATAAATCTACATTACCTCCTACATTATACCTATATATAATAAATCTACATTACCTCCTACATTATACCATATATAATAAATCTACATTACCTCCTACATTATACCTATATATAATAAATCTACATTACCTCCTACATTATACCTATATATAATAAATCTACATTACCTCCTACATTATACCTTATATAATAAATCTACATTACCTCCTACATTATACCTATATATAATAAATCTACATTACCTCCTACATTATACCTATATAATAAATCTACATTACCTCCTACATTATACCTATATATAATAAATCTACATTACCTCCTACATTATACCTATATATAATAAATCTACATTACCTCCCACATTA
The DNA here is from genome assembly GCF_905237065.1 of Salmo salar. Lineage (NCBI taxonomy): Eukaryota > Metazoa > Chordata > Actinopteri > Salmoniformes > Salmonidae > Salmo > Salmo salar. The sequence goes on from NC_059459.1 coordinate 82,318,387, forward strand.
TACCTATATAATAAATCTACATTACCTCCCACATTATACCTATATATAATACATCTACATTACCTCCTACATTATACCTATATATAATAAATCTACATTACCTCCTACATTATACCGATATATAATAAATCTACATTACCTCCTACATTATACCTATATATAATAAATCTACATTACCTCCTACATTATACCTATATATAATAAATCTACATTACCTCCTACATTATACCTATATATAATAAATCTACATTACCTCCTACATTATACCTATATAATAAATCTACATTACCTCCTACATTATACCTATATAATAAATCTACATTACCTCCTACATTATACCTATATATAATAAATCTACATTACCTCCTACATTATGCCTATATATAATACATCTACATTACCTCCCACATTATACCTATATAATAAATCTACATTACCTCCCACATTATACCTATATGCAATAAATCTACATTACCTCCCACATTATACCTATATGTAATAAATCTACATTACCTCCTACATTATAGCTATATGTAATAAATCTACATTACCTCCTACATTATACCTATATATAATAAATCTACATTACCTCCTACATTATACCTATATAATAAATCTACATTACCTCCTACATTATACCTATATATAATAAATCTACATTACCTCCTACATTATACCTATATAATAAATCTACATTACCTCCTACATTATACCTATATATAATAAATCTACATTACCTCCTACATTATACCTATATATAATAAATCTACATTACCTCCTACATTATACCTATATATAATAAATCTACATTACCTCCTACATTATACCTATATAATAAATCTACATTACCTCCCACATTATACCTATATAATAAATCTACATTACCTCCTACATTATACCTATATATAATAAATCTACATTACCTCCTACATTATACCTATATATAATAAATCTACATTACCTCCTATATTATACCTATATAATAAATCTACATTACCTCCTACATTATACCTATATATAATAAATCTACATTACCTCCTACATTATACCTATATATAATAAATCTACATTACCTCCTACATTATACCTATATATAATAAATCTACATTACCTCCTACATTATACCTATATAAGAAATCTACATTACCTCCTACATTATACCTATATAATAAATCTACATTACCTCCTACATTATACCTATATAAGAAATCTACATTACCTCCTACATTATACCTATATATAATAAATCTACATTACCTCCTACATTATACCTACATATAATAAATCTACATTACCTCCTACATTATACCTATATATAATAAATCTACATTACCTCCTACATTATACCTATATATAATAAATCTACATTACCTCCTACATTATACCTATATATAATAAATCTACATTACCTCCTACATTATACCTATATATAATAAATCTACATTACCTCCTACATTATACCTATATATAATAAATCTACATTACCTCCTACATTATACCTATATATAATACATCTACATTACCTCCTACATTATATCTATATAATAAATCTACATTACCTCCCACATTATACCTATATATAATAAATCTACATTACCTCCACATTATACCTATATATAATAAATCTACATTACCTCCTACATTATAGCTATATGTAATAAATCTACATTACCTCCTACATTATACCTATATATAATAAATCTACATTACCTCCTACATTATACCTATATAATAAATCTACATTACCTCCTACATTATACCTATATATAATAAATCTACATTACCTCCTACATTATACCTATATATAATAAATCTACATTACCTCCTACATTATACCATATATAATAAATCTACATTACCTCCTACATTATACCTATATATAATAAATCTACATTACCTCCTACATTATACCTATATATAATAAATCTACATTACCTCCTACATTATACCTATATATAATAAATCTACATTACCTCCTACATTATACCTATATAATAAATCTACATTACCTCCTACATTACACCTATATATAATAAATCTACATTACCTCCTACATTATACCTATATATAATAAATCTACATTACCTCCTACATTATACCTATATAATAAATCTACATTACCTCCTACATTATACCTATATAATAAATCTACATTACCTCCTACATTACACCTATATATAATAAATCTACATTACCTATATATAATAAATCTACATTACCTCCTACATTATACCTATATATAATAAATCTACATTACCTCCTACATTATACCTATATAATAAAACTACATTACCTCCTACATTATACCTATATATAATAAATCTACATTACCTCCTACATTATACCTATATATAATAAATCTACATTACCTCCTACATTATACCTATATATAATAAATCTACATTACCTCCTACATTACACCTATATATAATAAATCTACATTACCTCCTACATTATACCTATATATAATAAATCTACATTACCTCCTACATTATACCTATATATAATAAATCTACATTACCTCCTACATTATACCTATATATAATAAATCTACATTACCTCCTACATTACACCTATATATAATAAATCTACATTACCTCCTACATTATACCTATATATAATAAATCTACATACATACATAGACATGTTACCTCCCACATGGGTTTGATTCCCTCTTTAAACAGGTGGAAGTCAGAGTGGCCAGTCAGATCTCCCGGTCGAACCAGGTGACTGTAGAACTTCCAGAACTGCTCCACCTGCCAACCAATCACAGGATTACAATATATCAACCAATCACAGGATTACAATATCAACCAATCACAGGATTACAATATCAACCAATCACAGCACAAGATAACAGCAACCAATCAGCTGGTCACATCCAAACCCTATCATCCACATGTTTAACACAGTGTGTATATGATGTGTGTTAGTGGTGTGTGTGTGTGTGTGTGTGTGTGTGTGTGTGTGTGTCTGTGTCTGTGTCTCTGTGTGTGTGTGTGTATATGATGTGTGTGTCTGTGTCTCGTGTGTGTGTGTGTGTATATGATGTGTGTGTGTGTGTGTGTGCGCGTGTTAGTGGTGTGTGTGTATATGATGTGTGTTAGTGGTGTGTGTGTGTGTGTGTGTCTGTGTGTCTGTATATGATGTGTGTTAGTGGTGTGTGAGTGTGTGTGTGTGTGTGTGTGTGTGTGATGTGTGTGTGTACTGACCGAGGCCACCGTGCCGATCTGTCTGATGTTCTGTTCATAACTCTGTGTGTTGGCGGGTCGGGACGGAGTCCTCCGGGAATACCACAAGGTATAGTTATACTGGAGAGGATGTTCCCCTGCTGCAGGACTCACCGTCTGACACACACACACACACACACACACACACACACACACACACACACACACAAACACACACACACACCACAGTCAGTATGAGGCATTATCTATAAAACAGGGGCTTAATCTGCAAGGAGAATTACTTGAACCCAAATATTGAATCAGATTTGAGGGAAAACAGGATGAGCACAGACAGACAGACGGAGGGGATGAATCCCATTTGCCAGTTCTGGAATGTAACGTAATGCATATCATATTAAAGGATGTGGTATATTATTATTATTATTATTATGTCTTTCTTTCAAATAGACCGTTGTTGGCATCTAGCACATTTTGCAGGTTGGATTAGCGAAAATATATACAATGAAATGAAAAAGCTACAGTACCAGTTAAAAGTTTAAACACACCTACTCATTCAAGGGTTTTTCTTAATATTTCTTTATTTTCTACATTGTAGAATAATAGTGAAGACATCAAAACTATGAAATAACACATATGGAATCATGTAGTAACCCCACAAAAAAAAGTGTTAAACAAATCAAAATATATTTTATATTTGACATTTCTTCAAAGTAGCCACCCTTTGCCTTGATGACAGCTTTGCACACTCTTGGCATTCTCTCAACCAGCTTCACCTGAAATGCTTTTCCAACAGTCTTGAAGGAGTTCCCACATATGCTGAGCACTTGTTGGCTGCTTTTCCTTCACTCGGTGGTCCAACTCATCCCAAACCATCTCAATTGGGTTGAGGTCGGGGGATTGTGGAGGCCAGGTCATCTGATGCAGCACTCCATCACTGTCCTTGGTCTAACAGCCCTTACACAGCCTGGAGGTGTGTTGGGTCATTGTCCTGTTGAAAAACAAATGATAGTAGGACTAAGCGCAAACCAGATGGGATGGCGTATCGCTGCAGAATGCTGTGGTAGCCATGCTGGTTAAGTGTGCCTTGAATTCTAAATAAATCACAGACAGTGCCACCAGCAAAGCACCCCCACAACATCACACCTCCTCCTCCATGCTTCACGGTGGGAATCACACCTCCTCCTCCATGCTTCACGGTGGGAACCACACATGCAGAGATCATCCTTTCACCTACTCTGCATCTCACAAAGACACAGCGGTTGAAACCAAAAATATCTAATTTGGACTCATCAGACCAAAGGACAGATTTCCACCGGTCTAATGTCCATTGCTCGTGTTTCTTGGCCCAAGCAAGTCTCTTCTTATTATTGGTGTCCTTTAGTAGTGGTTTCTTTGCAGCAATTCGACCATGAAGGCCTGATTCACACAGTCTCCTCTGAACAGTTGATGTTGAGATGTGTCTGTTACTTGAACTTTGTGAAGCATTTATTTGGGCTGCATTTTCTGAGGCTGGTAACTCTAATGAACTCATCCTCTGCAGCAGAGGTAACTCTGGGTCTTCCTTTCCTGTGGCGGTCCTCATGAGAGCCAGTTTCATCATAGTGCTTGATGGTTTTTGCGACTGCTCTTGAAAAAAACATTCAAAGTTCTTGAACTTTTCCTGATTGACTGACCTTCATGTCTTAAAGTAATGATGGACTGTCGTTTCTCTTTGCTTATCTGAGCTGTTCTTGCCATAATATGGACTTGGTATTTTACCAAATAGGGCTATCTTCTGTATACCACCCCTACCTTGTCACAACACAACTGATTGGCTCAAACACATTAAGAAGGAAAGAAATTCCACAAATTAACATTTAACCTCTCTGGGCAAGGCGGACGAAATCGTCCCACCTACGCAACAGCCAGTTGAATCCTGTGGCGCGATTTTCAAAACCTTTGAAATGCTATTACTTCAATTTCTCAAACATATGACTATTTTACAGCTATTTAAAGACAAGACTCTCGTTAATCTAACCACACTGTCCGATTTCAAAAAGGCTTTACAACGAAAGCAAAACATTAGATTGTCAGCAGAGTACCAAGCCAGAAATAATCAGACACCCATTTTTCAAGCTAGCATATAATGTCACAAAAAACCCAGAAGACAGCTAAATGCAGCACTAACCTTTGATGATCTTCATCAGATGACAACCCTAGGACATTATGTTATACAATACATGCATGTTTTGTTCAATCAAGTTCATATTTATATCAAAAACCAGCTTTTTACATTAGCATGTGACGTTCAGAACTAGCATACCCCCCGCAAACTTCCGGGGAATTCGCTAACAATTTACTAAATTACTCACGATAAACGTTCACAAAAAGCATAACAATTATTTTAAGAATTATAGATACAGAACTCCTCTATGCACTCGATATGTCCGATTTTAAAATAGCTTTTTGGTGAAAGCACATTTTGCAATATTCTAAGTACATAGCCCAGCCATCACAGGGCTAGCTATTTAGACACCCGGCAAGTTTAGCACTCACCAATATGAGCTTTACTATTATAAAAGTTTCATTACCTTTTGTTGTCTTCGTCAGAATGCACTGGACTGCTACTTCAATAACAAATGTTGGTTTGGTCCAAAATAATCCATTGTTATATCCGAATAGCGGCGTTTTGTTCGTGCGTCCCAGACACTATCTGAAATGGTAAATCAGGGTCGCACGATTCGTGACAAAAAAAATCTAAATATTCCATTACCGTACTTCGAAGCATGTCAACCGCTGTTTAAAATCCATTTTTATGCCATTTTTTCGTAAAAAAGCGATAATATTCCGACCGGGAATCTCCATTTAGCTAAACAGAGGAAAGAAAACAAAGCTTTCGGTCGACGCGGGCACGAGCCTGAGTCTCACAGTACTGTAACCAGCCACTACCCAAACGCGCTACTTTGTTTCAGCCAGAGCCTGCAAAGCCACGATTCAGCTTTTTGCCGCCTTCTGAGACCCTATGGCAGCCATAGGAAGTGTCACGGGACAGCTAAGATCCTCACTCTTCAATAAACAGAGACAAGAAGAACGACACCTTGTCAGACAGGCCACTTCCTGCATGAAACCTTCTCAGGGTTTTGCCTGCCAAATGAGTTCTGTTATACTCACAGACACCATTCAAACAGTTTTAGAAACTTGAGGGTGTTTTCTATCCAAAGCCAATAATTATATGCATATTCTAGTTACTGGGCAGGAGTAGTAACCAGATTAAATCGGGTACGTTTTTTATCCAGCCGTGTCAATACTGCCCCCTATCCCCAACAGGTTAACAAGGCACACCTGTTAGTTGAAATGCATTCCAGGTGATTACCTCGTGAAGCTAGTTGAGAGAATACCAAGAGTGTGCAAAGCCATCATCAAGGCAAAGGTGGCAATTTTGAAGAATCTCAAATATATTTTGATTTGTTTAACACTTATTTGGTTACTACATGATTCCATTTATCATTTCATAGTTTTGATGTCTTCACTATTATTCTACAATGTAGAAAATAGCAAAAATAAAGAAAAACCCGTTAATGAGTAGGTGTCCAAACTTTTGACTGGTGCTGTGTGCGTGATGGTGTGTGGCGTACCTTGCGTCGATTGTTGTTGATGGAGCAGTCTTCCTCCCGGTTACAGACCGTCTCATCCTGATCCTCTGGGTCGTCATCTTTCAGACTGGGGGGAGAGAATATACACCCATTATACACCCATTATACACCCTAACACTGCTGATACCCTGGGTCGTCATCTTTCAGACTGGGGGGAGAGAATATACACCCATTATACACCCTAACACTGCTGATACCCTGGGTCGTCATCTTTCAGACTGGGGGAGAGAATATACACCCATTATACACCCTAACACTGCTGATAGCCTGGGTCGTCATCTTTCAGACTGGGGGAGAGAAACACCCATTATACACCCAAACACTGCTGATACCCTGGGTCGTCATCTTTCAGACTGGGGGAGAGATATAACCATATACACCCATTATACACCCTAACACTGCTGATACCCTGGGTCGTCATCTTTCAGACTGGGGGAGAGAATATACACCCATGCTATACACCCATTATACACCTTAACACTGCTGATACCCTGGGTCGTCATCTTTCAGACTGGGGGGAGAGAATATACACCCATTATACACCCATTATACACCCTAACACTGCTGATACCCTGGGTCGTCATCTTTCAGACTGGGGGGAGAGAATATACACCCATTATACACCCTAACACTGCTGATACCCTGGGTCGTCATCTTTCAGACTGGGGGGAGAGAATATACACCCCAACACTGCTGGTCCTCTGGGTCGTCATCTTTCAGACTGGGGGAGAGAATATACACGTGTACAAAACATTATGCTCTTTCCATGACAGACTGACCAGGTGAATCTGACCAGGTGAATCTGACCAGGTGAATCTGTGTGAAAGCTATGATCCATTGATGTCACTTATTAAATTTAAATCAGTGTAGATAAAGCGGATGAGACGGGTTAAAGGATTTTGAAATCTTGAGACATGGATTATAATCTCTGGTGGACAGATTCACATGTAAACGACGAGAATCTGTCAAGACTAGCAGTAGTTCCTCGTTTTGGGGTTTCTTCATTGATCATTTGGACGAATCAGGATTAGTGTTGTTTAACCTGGGGAGATGATTTCAAGCCCTGTGCTCAGTAGTTATTGTACCCCCAAGGAAACACTGAAGATGGAGAGTTCGTTCTACATTTATATATTCATTAAATGCCATGTTTCATATTAGCACCCCCCATAAACAATAATTTGCAAATGTATCAATTTGATATGTCACTGTTTTATAATCGACATTGAGATAAAAGCGATGCTGCTGTGTCGGTAAATAGCTTTGGAACAAAGAATTGACTGCACCAGCTGGCTGTGTAACGAGCGTGTGGCTTTTTGACAATAAGCCACTGGACTGTCTACAGCCGCTGGACTGTCTACAGCCGCTGGACTGTCTACAGCCGCTGGACTGTCTACAGCCACACAGTTTTGAACCTGGAAGAAGACCGAGAGACGGGAGTAAGCAAGAAGTCGACTGGGAATGGCAAGAGGAATGTCGAGTTGTCCTGAAAACATGGTAAGCTAACATGGTAAGCTAACATTACTGAGTGTCAAGCTAGTTAGCTTGTTGGTTAGCAAGCTAAGTAGTTGCGTTTTACAACTAGACTGTCAGTTTTACACACATCCCATGATCCTTCTTGCTTTACGTCTGACAGATATAGCTACCATAGGCTAGATAATTAACTAAAGTGCAATTATCAGAACCCATTATCTAGCCTATGGTAGCTATATCTGTCAGACGTAAAGCAAGGAGGATCATGGGATGTGTCAGAAGCTATGCATGTTGACTAACTGCCACACGTTAGCTAGATCCAATTATAATCTGGGCTCTGGAGAGATGGCAGTTAGTTGGTCAGAACGCTCTAGAGGTCCTTGGACCAGTATCTCTGTAGCACCTGGAGATGGACTGATAGAGGTAGTGAGTGTGCTTGAAAGTGAGCCCTCACCCCTAACCTCCCACTGATCCAGGGCCTCCTGCCTAACCCTAACCTCCCACTGATCCAGGGCCTCCTGCCTAACCCTAACCTCCCACTGATCCAGGGCCTCCTGCCTAACCCTAACCTCCCACTGATCCAGGGCCTCCTGCCTAACCCTAACCTCCCACTGATCCAGGGCCTCCTGCCTAACCCTAACCTCCCACTGATCCAGGGCCTCCTGCCTAACCCTAACCTCTCACTGATCCAGGGCCTCCTGCCTAACCCTAACCTCCCACTGATCCAGGGCCTCCTGCCTAACCCTAACCTCCCACTGATCCAGGGCCTCCTGCCTAACCCTAACCTCCCACTGATCCAGGGCCTCCTGCCTAACCCTAACCAGGAGAAGTTCCACTCATAATAGTACACTGCTCCAAAAAATAAAAGGGAACACTTAAGAAATGGAACTGGTCTAATTAGGTACCAGTCCAGAGTTGTTGATTAGGAAATGGAACTGGTCTAATTAGGTACCAGTCCAGAGTTGTTGATTAGGAAATGGAACTGGTCTAATTAGGTACCAGTCCAGAGTTGTTGATTAGGAAATGGAACTGGTCTAATTAGGTACCAGTCCAGAGTTGTTGATTAGGAAATGGAACTGGTCTAATTAGGTACCAGTCCAGAGTTGTTGATTAGTTGTTTGTTGCCATTACAATCCCCCCCCCCAACAAACACAGTTTTGTTCACTGTTTTAATGACAGTGTAAAAAACATTAGGAACAGCTGCTCTTTCCATGACATAGACTGAAGTGAATCCAGGTGAAATCTATAATCTCTTATTGATGTCAGTTGTTAAATCCACTTAAAATTGTGTAGATGAAGGGGAGGAGACGGGTTAAAGAAGGATTTTTAAGCCCTGAGACATGGATTGTGTACAGTGCATTCGGAAAGTATCCAGACCCCTTTACTTTTGGATGAAATGAATTGTCTCCCTCATCAATCTACACACAATACCCCGTAATGACAAAGCGAAAAAAGGTTTCTATACATTTTTACAAATTTATTTAAAAAAAATACATTTTTTTGCATAAGTAAGACCCTTTGAGACTCGAAATTGAGCTCAGGTGCATCCTGTTTCCATTCATCATCCTTGAGATGTTTCTACAAATTGGGAGTCCACCTGTGATAAATTCAATTGATTGGACATGATTTGGAAAGACACACACCTGTCTATATAAGGTCCCACAGTTGACAGTGCATGTCAGAGCAAAAACCAAGCCATGAGGTGGAAGGAATTGTCCGTAGATCTCTGAGACAGGATTGTTTCGAGGTACAGATCTGGGGAAGGGTACCAAACGATGTCTGCAGCATTGAAGGTCCCCAAGAACACAGTGGCCTCCATCATTCTGAAATGGAAAAGTTTGGAACCACCAAGACTCTTCGTAGAGCTGGCCGCCCGGCCAAACTGAGCAATCGGGGGAGAAGGGCCTTGGTCAGGGAGGTGACCAGGAACCCGATGGTCACGCAGTTCCTCTGTGGAGATGGGAGAACCTTCCAGAAGGACAACCATCTCTGCAGCTCTCCACCAATCAGTCCTTTATGGTAGAGTGGCCAGACGGAAGCCACTACTCAGAAAAAGGCCCGACAGCCTGCTTGGAGTTTGCCAAAAGGCACCTAAAGGACTCTCAGACCATGAGAAACAAGATTCTCTGGTCTGATGAAACTAAGATTGAACTCTTTGGCCTAAATCTGGAGGAAACCTGGCACCATCCCTACAGTGAAGCATGGTGGTTGCAGCATCATGCTGTGGGGATGTTTTTCAGCGGCAGGGACTGGAAGACTAGTCAGGATCGAGGGAAAGATGAACGGAGCAAAGTACAGAGAGATCCTTGATGAAAACCTGCTCCAGAGCGCTCAGGACCTCAGACTGGGGCAAAGGTTCACCTTCCAACAGGACAACGACCCTAAGCACACAGCCAAGACAATGTCCTTGAGTGGCTTCGGGACAATTTTCTGAATGTCCTTGAGTGGCCCAGCCAGAGCCTGGACTTGAACCCGATCGAACATCTCTGGAGAGACCTGAAAATATCTGTGCAGCGACGCTCCCCATCCAACCTGACAGAGCTTGAGAGGATCTGCAGAGAAGAATGGGAGAAACTCCCCAAATACAGGTGTGCCAAGCTTGTAGCATCATACCCAAGAAGACTTGAGGCTGTAATCGCTGCCAAATGTACTTCAACAAAGAACTGAGTAAAGGGTCTGAATACTTATGTAAATTGGATATTGCAGTTTATTTTTCATATTGCTGCTTTAGACTGGAACTGATGCTTTGTGGTTTTATACTGCCATCTATTGGAAATATTTAGCAATTTTAAGTTATTAATTCACAGCAGAACGTAAAGACATTGGAGAGGTAGATGAGAAATGTATATTTTCCTTATTAATTCCAGAGATCAGTCTCAAACCTGCCCCAATGCCAACAGCAGGACTTTCACCCAGTTCAATCCACATTTAAAATAAATACAAATGTGGCTTCTTTATAAAAAGTGTCCTGCCTAACTAACTAACTACTAAAATAGTTTGTAGAAGTGTTGCAGGCTACCCTGGACCAGAATTAAGGATATGGCTTTAAGGGTCACTGCGTGTTCAGGGTCACTGGGTGTTCAGGGTCACTGGGTGTTCAGGGTCACTGGGTGTTCAGGGTCACTGGGTGTTCAGGGTCACTGGGTGTTCAGGGTCACTGCGTGTTCAGGGTCACGGCGTGTTCAGGGTCACTGCGTGTTCAGGGTCACGGCGTGTTCAGGGTCACTGCGTGTTCAGGGTCACTGCGTGTTCAGGGTCACTGGGTGTTCAGGGTCACGGCGTGTTCAGGGTCACGGCGTGTTCAGGGTCACGGCGTGTTCAGGGTCACGGCGTGTTCAGGGTCACTGGGTGTTCAGGGTCACGGCGTGTTCAGGGTCACTGCGTGTTCAGGGTCACTGGGTGTTCAGGGTCACTGGGTGTTCAGGGTCACGGCGTGTTCAGGGTCACGGCGTGTTCAGGGTCACTGGGTGTTCAGGGTCACTGCGTGTTCAGGGTCACTGCGTGTTCAGGGTCACGGCGTGTTCAGGGTCACTGCGTGTTCAGGGTCACGGCGTGTTCAGGGTCACGGCGTGTTCAGGGTCACGGCGTGTTCAGGGTCACTGGGTGTTCAGGGTCACTGCGTGTTCAGGGTCACGGCGTGTTCAGGGTCACGGCGTGTTCAGGGTCACGGCGTGTTCAGGGTCACGGCGTGTTCAGGGTCACTGCGTGTTCAGGGTCACGGCGTGTTCAGGGTCACGGCGTGTTCAGGGTCACGGCGTGTTCAGGGTCACGGCGTGTTCAGGGTCACTGCGTGTTCAGGGTCACGGCGTGTTCAGGGTCACTGCGTGTTCAGGGTCACGGCGTGTTCAGGGTCACTGGGTGTTCAGGGTCACTGCGTGTTCAGGGTCACGGCGTGTTCAGGGTCACTGGGTGTTCAGGGTCACTGCGTGTTCAGGGTCACTGGGTGTTCAGGGTTAGATTTATGGTTAAACTAGGTTATACCTAACTTTAAGAGATCTAACTAGGGTTAGAGTTATGGTTAAAATCTAACTAGGGTTAGAGTTATGGTTAAAATCTAACTAGGGTTAGAGTTATGGTTAAAATCTAACTAGGGTTAGATTTCATTATCTGGGAGCAAAAAAAACAGTAATGTTTTACAGCTCTCTGGTTCCTCCCCGTGGCCATCGGCGGGTACTACATACCTCAGATCCACAAATCAATGAGCTAGACCCATCCAGTTGGTTTGCAACTCAGTGAACCTGTGCAGCATACACTCAATTCATATCAAACTACCCAGCAGCTATTTAGAAGCTACAAAAATATTTATTTTAAATCTAGAATGTGTGGTCCCGTGTGGCTCAGTTGGTAGAGCATGGCGCTTGCAACGCCAGGGTTGTGGGTTCGATTCCCACGGGGGTCCAGTACGAGAATGTATGCACTCACTAGTGTAAGTCTTATCCAGAACGTCTGCTAAATTAAAAAATAAAAATAATTGTGGGTTTAAAAATTGGCCACATCTTGAAAGAGGGACATATTTTTGTGAATAAAGTAGGGTTAACCATGACCAGAAAATGTGGAACTTTTGCTGGATCGGCACCAGCCATTTATCGCACCGTGGGTCGCCACAACGAGCACCCAGCCAGACAGTGATACCGCTCACCGGGGACAGCTGGCATTGTGAGGCAGAACAACGAGTTGAGCGCGGTGCTCAATATAACTCATAGGAGCTGGCAGCATGAAAAATGGCCTCAAATAAAGGCTTTTACGCGATTACTTCAAAACTATGGCAAGCAGGTGTGGCATACGATAATGTTATTAAAAAACTGGCCTCCATGGCGGATTCAATATGCACATTTTCAGTGGAGCCTGACTTAAATAGTTAGCACTTTCATGCAGGTTACAACCAAGCAAGGGTAGATGTTAGCTAAAGTTAGCTAACTGGTGACCGTGGGTAGATGTTAGCTAAAGTTAGCTAACTGGTGACGGTGGGTAGATGTTAGCTAAAGTTAGCTAACTGGTGACGGTGGGTAGATGTTAGCTAAAGTTAGCTAACTGGTGACGGTGGGTAGATGTTAGCTAAAGTTAGCTAACTGGTGACGGTGGGTAGATGTTAGCTAAAGTTAGCTAACTGGTGACCGTGGGTAGATGTTAGCTAACTGGTGACCGTGGGTAGATGTTAGCTAACTGGTGACTGTGGGTAGATGTTAGCTAAAGTTAACTAACTGGTGACCGTGGGTAGATGTTAGCGAACTGGTGACTGTGGGTAGATGTTAGCGAACTGGTGACCGTGGGTAGATGTTGGCTAACTGGTGACCGTGGGTAGATGTTGGCTAACTGGTGACTGTGGGTAGATGTTGGCTAACTGGTGACTGTGGGTAGATGTTAGCTAACTGGTGACCGTGGGTAGATGTTAGCTAACTAGTGACTGTGGGTAGATGTTAGCTAACTGGTGACTGTGGGTAGATGTTAGCTAACTGGTGACTGTGGGTAGATGTTAGCTAACTGGTGACTGTGGGTAGATGTTAGCTAACTGGTGACTGTGGGTAGATGTTAGCTAACTAGTGACTGTGGGTAGATGTTGGCTAACTAGTGACTGTGGGTAGATGTTAGCTAACTGGTGACTGTGGGTAGATGTTAGCTAACTAGTGACTGTGGGTAGATGTTAGCTAACTGGTGACTGTGGGTAGATGTTAGCTAACTGGTGACTGTGGGTAGATATAAAATCAACTAACATCGTGGTTAGCATCATGGCTAGCTCAGAAAGATAACTTACTGTTCAAATTGGTTCATCTCAGCTTCGAGCAGTCTTCTTCACAGAGAGGCGAACCTCACCACAACAAGGATAGTTGATGGGTTTAAACGGTAATCGTTTTCATTAGACAGCTGGTAACGTTCAAACAACACGCCAGACAGCTGGCCGCGGTTCCGCTTGGGAGTGGAAGCAGACGGGTCGGTGGATGGGACAAACGGAACGAAGTTGAAAGCGGAATGCCCCAGCTCCGTTCATTTCTCGAATGTATTGATGTTGGAAGGATGGACGGATCTATGGCCTGCTTTCCTGTTTTAGATAATAATAATCATCATAATGTAATACATGTTGCGGACCGGTGTGCTCTATCTGAAGAACTGTAGCAGTAATATCATGGTCCACCACAGGAGGGCGCTACTACCTTCTGTTCTGTTCTGTCGTCAGTAGATGTAATACAAGGCTGGCACTGACAGTGGTGATGGTTTGCAATTTTGTGACTTTTCTATTGGTTTATTAAGCCAGGCAAGCACAAACAAGCACATATAAAGTATTTGATTTATTTTGGACATCAGAGCAACCTTGAGGGAAAAGGATGTTCATATGATAGGGAAGATTTCCAAATGACAATATCTTAAAAAGAAAATTAACTATGGAGTCAAAGTTGGAACATAAATAACAAAATTACAGTTAATGAAAAAGTATAAACTAATGTATATAATGTATTATACAACAGACAAAATTCACATTCTACAATGGCAGAGTCATATCTTAAGTGTAAAACTAGTAACGACTCAATAATCCAAGCTTTCTGGGAACGTTATGAAGTCTGGAAGTTGTGGGCGGAGCTAGAAAGTTTAGCTGTCAGAAGTATTACAATGTAAACATACTTTTAATGAATCTGTCTGCATATTTCAAAACATGACATTATGGGGGTTAGGTGAGATACCCAATGGGCAGGATGATTCTCATCACTCATCTTGAGAAAACATATATTAAGAACTAGGAAATCAATCAAAAGCCATCATTAACACAATCGAACAATCTAATGATTTATTATTTAAATATTGAAAGTGCGTCGGCTATAGAGAAACAAAATGGTGCAGTTTCAGGCCATGTGGCAAAGATGGGGGGAACGTCCAGAGGTGTGGTGGGTGTAGAGCTGTATATAGAGGTGTGGTGGGTGTAGAGGTGTATATAGAGGTGTGGTGGGTGTAGAGGTGTATATAGAGGTGTGGTGTGTGTACAGGTGTATAGAGGTGTGGTGGGTGTAGAGGTGTGGTGGGTGTAGAGGTGTGGTGGGTGTAGAGGTGTATAGAGGTGTGGTGGGTGTAGAGGTGTATAGAGGTGTGGTGGGTGTACAGGTGTATAGAGGTGTGGTGGGTGTAGAGGTGTATTGTGGTGTGGTGGGTGTAGAGCTGTATATAGAGGTGTGGTGGGTGTAGAGCTGTATATAGAGGTGTGGTGGGTGTAGAGCTGTATATAGAGGTGTGGTGGGTGTAGAGCTGTATATAGAGGTGTGGTGGGTGTACAGGTGTATAGAGGTGTGGTGGGTGTAGAGCTGTATATAGAGGTGTGGTGGGTGTACAGGTGTATATAGAGGTGTGGTGGGTGTAGAGCTGTATATAGAGGTGTGGTGGGTGTAGAGGTGTGGTGGGTGTAGAGGTGTATAGAGGTGTGGTGGGTGTAGAGGTGTATTGTGGTGTGGTGGTGTAGAGCTGTATATAGAGGTGTGGTGGGTGTACAGGTGTATATAGAGGTGTGGTGGGTGTAGAGCTGTATATAGAGGTGTGGTTGGTGTAGAGGTGTGGTGGGTGTAGAGGTGTATAGAGGTGTGGTGGGTGTAGAGGTGTATAGAGGTGTGGTGGGTGTAGAGGTGTATTGTGGTGTGGTGGTGTAGAGCTGTATATAGAGGTGTGGTGGGTGTAGAGGTGTATTGTGGTGTGATGGGTGTAGAGCTGTATATAGAGGTGTGGTGGGTGTAGAGGTGTATTGTGGTGTGGTGGGTGTAGAGCTGTATATAGAGGTGTGGTGGGTGTAGAGCTGTATATAGAGGTGTGGTGGGTGTAGAGCTGTATATAGAGGTGTGGTGGGTGTAGAGCTGTATATAGAGGTGTGGTGGGTGTAGAGCTGTATATAGAGGTGTGGTGGGTGTAGAGCTGTATATAGAGGTGTGGTGGGTGTAGAGGTGTATAGAGGTGTGGTGGGTGTAGAGATGTATATAGAGGTGTGGTGGGTGTAGAGGTGTGGTGGGTGTAGAGGTGTATAGAGGTGTGGTGGGTGTAGAGGTGTATAGAGGTGTGGTGGGTGTAGAGGTGTATTGTGGTGTGGTGGTGTAGAGCTGTATATAGAGGTGTGGTGGGTGTAGAGGTGTATTGTGGTGTGATGGGTGTAGAGCTGTATATAGAGGGGTGGTGGGTGTAGAGGTGTATTGTGGTGTGGTGGGTGTAGAGCTGTATATAGAGGTGTGGTGGGTGTAGAGCTGTATATAGAGGTGTGGTGGGTGTAGAGCTGTATATAGAGGTGTGGTGGGTGTAGAGCTGTATATAGAGGTGTGGTGGGTGTAGAGCTGTATATAGAGGTGTGGTGGGTGTAGAGCTGTATATAGAGGTGTGGTGGGTGTAGAGGTGTATAGAGGTGTGGTGGGTGTAGAGATGTATATAGAGGTTTGGTGGGTGTAGAGGTGTATAGAGGTGTGGTGGGTGTAGAGGTGTATATAGAGGTGTGGTGGGTGTAGAGGTGTATAGAGGTGTGGTGGGTGTAGAGCTGTATATAGAGGTGTGGTGGGTGTAGAGGTGTATAGAGGTGTGGTGGGTGTAGAGCTGTATATAGAGGTGTGGTGGGTGTAGAGCTGTATATAGAGGTGTGGTGGGTGTAGAGCTGTATATAGAGGTGTGGTGGGTGTAGAGCTGTATATAGAGGTGTGGTGGGTGTAGAGCTGAATATAGAGGTGTGGTGGGTGTAGAGCTGAATATAGAGGTGTGGTGGGTGTAGAGCTGTATATAGAGGTGTGGTGGGTGTAGAGGTGTATAGAGGTGTGGTGGGTGTAGAGCTGTATATAGAGGTGTGTTGGGTGTAGAGCTGTATATAGAGGTGTGGTGGGTGTACAGGTGTATAGAGGTGTGGTGGGTGTACAGGTGTATTGTGGTGTGGTGGGTGTAGAGGTGTATTGTGGTGTGGTGGGTGTAGAGGTGTATTGTGGTGTGGTGGGTGTAGAGGTGTATAGAGGTGTGGTGGGTGTAGAGCTGTATATAGTGGTGTGGTGGGTGTAGAGGTGTATATAGTGGTGTGGTGGGTGTAGAGCTGTATATAGAGGTGTGGTGGGTGTACAGGTGTATAGAGGTGTGGTGGTTGTAGCGCTGTATATAGAGGTATGGTGGGTGTACAGGTGTATAGAGGTGTGGTGGGTGTACAGGTGTATAGAGGTGTGGTGGGTGTACAGGTGTATAGAGGTGTGGTGGGTGTAGAGCTGTATATAGAGGTGTGGTGGGTGTAGAGCTGTATATAGAGGTGTGGTGGGTGTACAGGTGTATAGAGGTGTGGTGGGTGTACAGGTGTATAGAGGTGTGGTGGGTGTACAGGTGTATAGAGGTGTGGTGGGTGTAGAGCTGTATATAGAGGTGTGGTGGGTGTGTACAGGTGTATAGAGGTGTGGTGGGTGTAGAGGTGAATATAGAGGTGTGGTGGGTGTAGAGGTGTATAGAGGTGTGGTGGGTGTAGAGGTGTATTGTGGTGTGGTGGGTGTACAGGTGTATATAGAGGTGTGGTGGGTGTAGAGGTGTATAGAGGTGTGGTGGGTGTAGAGAGGTATATAGTGGTGTGGTGGGTGTAGAGCTGTATAGAGGTGTGGTGGGTGTAGAGGTGTATTGTGGTGTGGTGGGTGTAGAGGTGTATTGTGGTGTGGTGGGTGTAGAGGTGTATTGTGGTGTGGTGGGTGTAGAGGTGTATTGTGGTGTGGTGGGTGTAGAGCTGTATATAGAGGTGTGGTGGGTGTAGAGCTGTATATAGAGGTGTGGTGGGTGTAGAGGTGTATAGAGGTGTGGTGGGTGTAGAGCTGTATATAGAGGTGTGGTGTGTGTATAGAGGTTTGGTGGGTGTAGAGCTGTATATAGAGGTGTGGTGGGTGTAGAGGTGTATAGAGGTGTGGTGGGTGTAGAGGTGTATATAGGTGTGGTGGGTGTAGAGGTGTATTGTGGTGTGGTGGGTGTAGAGGTGTATTGTGGTGTGGTGGGTGTAGAGGTGTATTGTGGTGTGGAGGGTGTAGAGGTGTATTGTGGTGTGGTGGGTGTAGAGGTGTATTGTGGTGTGGTGGGTTTAGAGCTGTATATAGAGGTGTGGTGGTGTAGAGCTGTATATAGAGGTGTGGTGGGTGTATAGAGGTGTATAGAGGTGTGGTGGGTGTAGAGCTGTATATAGAGGTGTGGTGGGTGTAGAGCTGTATATAGAGGTGTGGTGGGTGTAGAGCTGTATATAGAGGTGTGGTGTGTGTAGAGGTGTATAGAGGTGTGGTGGGTGTAGAGGTGTATTGTGGTGTGGTGGGTGTACAGGTGTATATAGAGGTGTGGTGGGTGTAGAGGTGTATAGAGGTGTGGTGGGTGTAGAGAGGTATATAGTGGTGTGGTGGGTGTAGAGCTGTATAGAGGTGTGGTGGGTGTAGAGGTGTATTGTGGTGTGGTGGGTGTAGAGGTGTATTGTGGTGTGGTGGGTGTAGAGGTGTATTGTGGTGTGGTGGGTGTAGAGGTGTATTGTGGTGTGGTGGGTGTAGAGCTGTATATAGAGGTGTGGTGGGTGTAGAGCTGTATATAGAGGTGTGGTGGGTGTAGAGGTGTATAGAGGTGTGGTGGGTGTAGAGCTGTATATAGAGGTGTGGTGTGTGTATAGAGGTTTGGTGGGTGTAGAGCTGTATATAGAGGTGTGGTGGGTGTAGAGGTGTATAGAGGTGTGGTGGGTGTAGAGATGTATATAGGTGTGGTGGGTGTAGAGGTGTATTGTGGTGTGGTGGGTGTAGAGGTGTATTGTGGTGTGGTGGGTGTAGAGGTGTATTGTGGTGTGGAGGGTGTAGAGGTGTATTGTGGTGTGGTGGGTGTAGAGGTGTATTGTGGTGTGGTGGGTTTAGAGCTGTATATAGAGGTGTGGTGGTGTAGAGCTGTATATAGAGGTGTGGTGGGTGTATAGAGGTGTATAGAGGTGTGGTGGGTGTAGAGCTGTATATAGAGGTGTGGTGGGTGTAGAGCTGTATATAGAGGTGTGGTGGGTGTAGAGCTGTATATAGAGGTGTGGTGTGTGTATAGAGGTTTGGTGGGTGTAGAGCTGTATATAGAGGTGTGGTGGGTGTAGAGGTGTATTGTGGTGTGGTGGGTGTAGAGGTGTATTGTGGTGTGGTGGGTGTAGAGCTGTATAGAGGTGTGGTGGGTGTAGAGAGGTGTGGTGGGTGTAGAGGTGTATTGTGGTGTGGTGGGTGTAGAGGTGTATTGTGGTGTGGTGGGTGTAGAGGTGTATTGTGGTGTGGTGGGTGTAGAGGTGTATTGTGGTGTGGTGGGTGTAGAGGTGTATTGTGGTGTGGTGGGTGTAGAGGTGTATTGTGGTGTGGTGGGTGTAGAGGTGTATTGTGGTGTGGTGGGTGTAGAGGTGTATTGTGGTGTGGTGGGTTTAGAGCTGTATATAGAGGTGTGGTGGTGTAGAGCTGTATATAGAGGTGTGGTGGGTGTATAGAGGTGTATAGAGGTGTGGTGGGTGTATAGAGGTGTATAGAGGTGTGCCTGGTCAGGACCGGAGAAGGCGACTGGGAAAGCTGTCGTTACCGTCAATACTACTCGCCAACGATTTGGACAATAAATTAGACGAGGTACGATCACGAATATCCTACCAACGGGACATCAAAAACTGTAATATCCTATGTTTCACGGAGTCGTGGCTGAATGACGACATGGATATTCAGTTAGCGGGATAATACGCTGCACCGGAAGGATAGAACAGCACACTCCGGGAAGACGAGGGGGGGGGGCGGTCTGTGCATATTTGTAAACAACAGCTGATGCACGAAATCTAAGGAAGTCTCTAGATTTTGCTCGCCTGAAGTAGAGCATATTGTGATAAATTGCAGGCCACACTACTTGCCTAGAGAGTTTTCAGTTATACTTTTCGTGGCTGTTTATTTACCACCATAGACAAATGCTGGCACTAAGACCGCACTCAGTCAGCTGTATAAGGAAATAAACAAACAGGAAAACGCTCATCCAGAGGCGGCGCTCCTAGTGGCCGGGGACTTTAATGCAGGAAAACTTAAAATCAGTTTAACCAATTTTTTACCAGCATGTCACATGTACCAGTGACATGCTCAAAACGGAAATGGTCAGATGACGCAGATGCTAAGCTACAGGACTGTTTTGCTAGCACAGACTGGAATATGTTCTGGGATTCATCCAATGGCATTGAGGAGTCCACCACATCAGTCACCAGCTTCATCAACGTCGTCCCCACAGTGACCGTACGTACATATCCCAACCAGAAGCCATGGATTACAGGCGACATCCGCACCAAGGTAAAGACTAGAGCGGGACACTAATAAGAAATCCCGCTATGCATTCAGACGAACCGTCAAACAGGCAAAGCGTCAATACAAGACTAAAATTAAATCCTACTACACTGGCTCTGACGCTCGTCGGATGTGGAAGGCACGCAAACTATTACAGACTACAAAGGGAAATCCAGCCGCAAACTGCCCATTTATCTCGCCTACCAGGCGAGGTAAATGCTTTCTATGCTCACTTTGAGGTAAGCAACACTGAAGCATCCATGAGAGCACCAGCTGTTCCGGACGACTGTGTGATCACACTCTCTATAGCCAATGTGAGCAAGACCTTTAAACAGGTCAACCAGGACGTGTACTCCGAGCATGCGCTGACCAACTGGCAAGTGTCTTCACTGACATTTTCAACCTCTCCCGGACCGAGTCTGTAACACCTACAGTTGAAGTCAGAAGTTTACGTACACTTAGGTTGGAGTCATTAAAACTCGTTTTTCAACCACTCCACAAATTTCTTGTTAACAAACGGACATTTTCAACCTCTCCCTGTCTGAGTCTGTAATACCAACATGTTTCAAGCAGACCACCATAGTCCCTGTGCCCAATAGAACTAAGGCAACCTGCCTAAATGACTACAGACCCGTAGCACTCACGTCCGTAGCCATGAAATGCTTTGAAAGGCAGGTCATGGCTCACATCAACACCATCATCCCGGAAACCCTAGACCCACTCCAATATGCATACCGCCCAACAGATCCACAGATGATGCATTCTCTATTCCACTCTACACTGCCCTTTCCCACCTGGACAAAAGGAACACCTATGTGAGAATGCTGTTCATTGACTACAGCTCAGCGTTCAACACCATAGTGCCCTCAAAGCTCATCACTAAGCTAAGGATCCTGGGACTAAACACCTCCCTCTGCAACTGGAGCCTGGACTTCCTGATGGGCCGCCCCCAGGTGGTGAGGGTAGGTAACAACACATCCGCCACGCTGATCCTCAACACCGGAGCTCCCCAGGGGTGCGTGCTCAGTCCCCTCCTGTACTCCCTGTTCACCCACAACTGCATGGCCAGGCACGACTCCAACACCATCATTAAGTTTGCAGACGACACAACAGTGGTAGGCCTGATCACCGACAATGACGAAACAGCCTATAGGGAGGAGGTCAGAGACCTGGTCGTGTGGTGCCAGGATAACAACCTATCCCTCAACGTAACCAAGACTAAAGAGCTTATTGCGGACTACAGGAAAAGGATGACCGAGCACGCCCCCATTCTCATCGACAGGGATGTAGTGGAGCAGGTTGAGAGCTTCAAGTTCCTTGGTGTCCACATCAACAACAAACTAGAATGGTCCAAACACACCAAGACAGTCGTGAAGAGGGCACGACAAAGCCTATTCCCCCTCAGGAAACTAAAAAGACTTGGCATGGGTCCTCAGATCCTCAAAAGGTTCTACAGCTGCACCATCGAGAGTATCCTAATTAGTTGCATCACTGCCTGGTATGGCAACTGCTCGGCATTTGAACATAAGGAGCTACAGAGGGTAGTGCGTATGGCCCAGTACATCACTGGGGCCAAGCTTCCTGCCATCCAGGACCTCTACACCAGGCGGTGTCAGAGGAAGGCCCTAAAAATTGTCAAAGACCCCAGCCACCCCAGTCACAGACAGTTCTCTCTACTACAGCATGGCAAGCGGTACCGGAGTACCAAGTCTAGGACAAAAAGGCTTCTCAACAGTTTTTACCGCCAAGCCATAAGACTCCTGAACATGTAATCAAATGGCTACCCGGTCTATCTGCATCCCCCCCAACCCATCGTTTTACGCTGCTGCTACTCTCTGTTCATCCTATATGCATAGTCACTTTAACTATATATTAATGTACATACTACCTCAATTGGGCCGACCAACCAGTGCTCCCGCACATTGGTTAACCGTCCCATCTGCAATGTGTCCCACCACCCGCCAACCCCTCTTTTACGCTACTGCTACTCTCTGTTCATCCTATATGCATAGTCACTTTAACCATATCTACATGTACATACTACCTCAATCAGCCTGACTAACCGGTGTCTGTATGTAGCCTCTCTACTGTATATAGCCTCTACTGTATATAGGTTCTCTGCTGTATATAGCCTCTCTACTGTATATAGTCTCTACTGTATATAGCCCCTCTACTGTATATAACCTCTCTACTGTATATAACCTCTCTACTGTATATAGCCTCTCTACTGTATATAGCCTCTCTACTGTATATAGCCTCTCTACTGTATATAGCCTCTCTACTGTATATAACCTCTCTCTACTGTATATAGCCTCTACTGTATATAGCCTCTACTGTATATAGCCTCTCTACTGTATATAGCCTCTCTACTGTATATAGCCTCTCTACTGTATATAGCCTCTCTACTGTATATAGCCTCTCTCTACTGTATATAGCCTCTCTACTGTATATAACCTCTCTACTGTATATAGCCTCTCTCTACTGTATATAGCCTCTCTACTGTATATAGCCTCTCTACTGTATATAGCCTCTCTACTGTATATAACCTCTCTACTGTATATAACCTCTCTCTACTGTATATAGCCTCTCTACTGTATATAGCCTCTCTACTGTATATAGCCTCTCTACTGTATATAACCTCTCTCTACTGTATATAGCCTCTCTACTGTATATAGCCTCTCTACTGTATATAACCTCTCTACTGTATATAGCCTCTACTGTATATAGCCTCTACTGTATATAACCTCTCTACTGTATATAGCCTCTCTACTGTATATATCCTCTCTACTGTATATAGCCTCTCTACTGTATATAGCCTCTCTACTGTATATAGCCTCTCTACTGTATATAGCCTCTCTACTGTATATAGCCTCTACTGTATATAGCCTCTCTACTGTATATAGCCTCTACTGTATATAGCCTCTACTGTATATAGCCTGTCTTTTTACTGTTGTTTTGTTTCTTTACCTAATTGTAATATTGTTCACCTAATACCTTTTTTGCACTGTTGGTTAGAGCCTGTAAGTAAGTATTTCACTGTGAGGTCTACACCTGTTGTATTCAGCATTTCACTGTGAGGTCTACTACACCTGTTGTATTCAGCATTTCACTGTGAGGTCTACTACACCTGTTGTATTCAGCATTTCACTGTGAGGTCTACTACACCTGTTGTATTCAGCATTTCACTGTGAGGTCTACTACACCTGTTGTATTCAGCATTTCACTGTAAGGTCTACTACACCTGTTGTATTCAGCATTTCACTGTGAGGTCTACTACACCTGTTGTATTCAGCATTTCACTGTGAGGTCTACTACACCTGTTGTATTCAGCATTTCACTGTGAGGTCTAACACCTGTTGTATTCAGCATTTCACTGTGAGGTCTACTACACCTGTTGTATTCAGCATTTCACTGTGAGGTCTACTACACCTGTTGTATTCAGCATTTCACTGTGAGGTCTACTACACCTGTTGTATTCAGCATTTCACTGTGAGGTCTACTACACCTGTTGTATTCAGCATTTCACTGTAAGGTCTACTACACCTGTTGTATTCAGCATTTCACTGTGAGGTCTACTACACCTGTTGTATTCAGCATTTCACTGTGAGGTCTACTACAACTGTTGTATTCAGCATTTCACTGTGAGGTCTACTACACCTGTTGTATTCAGCATTTCACTGTGAGGTCTACTACACCTGTTGTATTCAGCATTTCACTGTGAGGTCTACTACACCTGTTGTATTCAGCATTTCACTGTGAGGTCTACTACACCTGTTGTATTCAGCATTTCACTGTGAGGTCTACTACACCTGTTGTATTCAGCATTTCACTGTGAGGTCTACTACACCTGTTGTATTCAGCATTTCACTGTGAGGTCTCTACACCTGTTGTATTCAGCATTTCACTGTGAGGTCTACTACACCTGTTGTATTCAGCATTTCACTGTGAGGTCTACTACACCTGTTGTATTCAGCATTTCACTGTGAGGTCTACTACACCTGTTGTATTCAGCATTTCACTGTGAGGTCTACTACACCTGTTGTATTCAGCATTTCACTGTGAGGTCTACTACACCTGTTGTATTCAGCATTTCACTGTGAGGTCTACTACACCTGTTGTATTCAGCATTTCACTGTGAGGTCTACTACAACTGTTGTATTCAGCATTTCACTGTGAGGTCTACTACACCTGTTGTATTCAGCATTTCACTGTGAGGTCTACTACAACTGTTGTATTCAGCATTTCACTGTGAGGTCTACTACACCTGTTGTATTCAGCATTTCACTGTGAGGTCTACTACACCTGTTGTATTCGGCGCACGTGACAAATAAACTTTGATTTGATTTGTATAGAGGTGTGGAGTGTGTAAAGATGTGGTGTATTTAGAGGTGTGGTGTGTGGTGTATATAGAGGTGTGGTGTGTGTATAGAGGTGTGGTGTATATAGAGGTGTGGTGTATATAGAGGTGTGGCGTATATAGAGGTGTGGTGTGTGGTGTATATAGAGGTGTGGTGTATATAGAGGTGTGGTGTATATAGAGGTGTGGCATGTGGTGTATATAGAGGTGTGGTGTGTGGTGTATATAGAGGTGTGGTGTATATAGAGGTGTGGTGTATATAGAGGTGTGGTGTATAGAGGTGTGGTGTGTGGTGTATATAGAGGTGTGGTGTATTTAGAGTGTAGTGTGTGGTGTATATAGAGGTGTGGTGTATATAGAGGTGTGGCATGTGGTGTATATAGAGGTGTGGTGTGTGGTGTATATAGAGGTGTGGTGTATATAGAGGTGTGGTGTATATAGAGGTGTGGTGTATTTAGAGGTGTGGTGAGTGGTGTATATAGAGGTGTGGTGTATATAGAGGTGTGGTGTGTGGTGTATGTAGAGGTGTGGTGTATATAGAGGTGTAGTGTGTGGTGTATATAGAGGTGTGGTGTTTATAGAGGTGTGGTGTATATAGAGGTGTGGTGTGTGGTGTATATAGAGTTGTGGTGTGTGGTGTATATAGAGGTGTGGTGTGTGGTGTATATAGAGGTGTGGTGTATATAGAGGTGTGGTGTATATAGAGGTGTGGTGTGCGGTGTATATAGAGGTGTGGTGTATATAGAGGTGTGGTGTGTGGTGTATATAGAGGTGTGGTGTATTTAGAGGTGTGGTGTATATAGAGGTTTGGTGTATTTAGAGGTGTGGTGTGTGGTGTATATAGAGGTGTAGTGTATATAGAGGTGTGGTGTATATAGAGGTGTGGTGTATATAGAGGTGTGGTGTATATAGAGGTGTGGTGTATTTAGAGGTGTGGTGTGTGGTGTATATAGAGGTGTGGTGTATATAGAGGTGTGGTGTATATAGAGGTGTGGTGTGTGGTGTATTTAGAGCTGTGGTGTGTGGTGTATATAGAGGTGTGGTGTATATAGAGGTGTGGTGTATTTAGAGGTGTGGTGTGTGGTGTATATAGAGGTGTGGTGTATATAGAGGTGTGGTGTGTGGTGTATATAGAGGTGTGGTGTGTGGTGTATTTAGAGGTGTGGTGTGTGGTGTATATAGAGGTGTGGTGTATATAGAGGTGTGGTGTATATAGAGGTGTGGTGTATTTAGAGGTGTGGTGTGTGGTGTATATTGTGTATATAGAGGTGGTGTGTGTATATAGAGGTGGTGTGTGTATAGTGTGTATAGAGGTGGTGTGTGTATAGTGTGTGTATAGAGGTGGTGTGTGTATAGTGTGTATATAGAGGTGGTGTGTGTATATAGAGGTGGTGTGTGTATAGTGTGTATAGAGGTGGTGTGTGTATAGTGTGTATAGAGGTGGTGTGTGTATAGTGTATATAGAGGTGGTGTGTGTATAGTGTGTGTATAGAGGTGGTGTGTGTATAGTGTGTATATAGAGGTGGTGTGTGTATAGTGTGTATATAGAGGTGGTGTGTGTATAGTGTGTATAGAGGTGGTGTGTGTATTTAGAGGTGGTGTGTATATAGAGGTGGTGTGTGTATAGTGTGTGTATAGAGGTGGTGTGTGTATAGTGTGTATATAGAGGTGGTGTGTATATAGAGGTGGTGTGTATATAGTGTGTATATAGAGGTGGTGTGTGTATAGTGTGTGTATATAGAGGTGGTGTGTGTATATAGAGGTGGTGTGTGTATAGTGTGTATATAGTGTGTATATAGAGGTGGTGTGTGTATAGTGTGTGTATAGAGGTGGTGTGTGTATAGTGTGTATAGAGGTGGTGTGTGTATAGTGTGTATATAGAGGTGGTGTGTGTATAGTGTGTGTATAGAGGTGGTGTGTGTATAGTGTGTGTATAGAGGTGGTGTGTGTATAGTGTGTATAGAGGTGGTGTGTGTATATAGAGGTGGTGTGTATATAGAGGTGGTGTGTATATAGTATGTATATAGAGGTGGTGTGTGTATAGTGTGTATATAGAGGTGGTGTGTGTATAGAGGTGGTGTGTATAAAGTGTGTATATAGAGGTGGTGTGTGTATAGTCTGTATATAGAGGTGGTGTGTGTATAGTGTGTATATAGAGGTGGTGTGTGTATATAGAGGTGGTGTGTGTGTATAGTGTGTATATAGAGGTGGTGTGTGTATAGTGTGTATATAGAGGTGGTGTGTGTATAGTGTGTATATAGAGGTGGTGTGTGTATAGTGTGTGTATAGAGGTGGTGTGTGTATAGTGTGTGTATAGAGGTGGTGTGTGTATAGTGTGTATATAGAGGTGGTGTGTGTATAGTGTGTATATAGAGGTGGTGTGTGTATAGTGTGTATATAGAGGTGGTGTGTGTATAGTGTGTATATAGAGGTGGTGTGTGTATATAGAGGTGGTGTGTGTATAGTGTGTATATAGAGGTGGTGTGTGTATAGTGTGTATATAGAGGTGGTGTGTGTATAGTGTGTATATAGAGGTGGTGTGTGTATAGTGTGTATAGAGGTGGTGTGTGTATAGTGTATATAGAGGTGGTGTGTGTATAGTGTGTGTATAGAGGTGGTGTGTGTATAGTGTGTATATAGAGGTGGTGTGTGTATAGTGTGTATATAGAGGTGGTGTGTGTATAGAGGTGGTGTGTGTATTTAGAGGTGGTGTGTATATAGAGGTGGTGTGTGTATAGTGTGTGTATAGAGGTGGTGTGTGTATAGTGTGTATATAGAGGTGGTGTGTATATAGAGGTGGTGTGTATATAGTGTGTATATAGAGGTGGTGTGTGTATAGTGTGTGTATATAGAGGTGGTGTGTGTATATAGAGGTGGTGTGTGTAAGTTGTATAGTGTGTATATAGAGGTGGTGTGTGTATAGTGTGTGTATAGAGGTGGTGTGTGTATAGTGTGTATAGAGGTGGTGTGTGTATAGTGTGTATATAGAGGTGGTGTGTGTATAGTGTGTGTATAGAGGTGGTGTGTGTATAGTGTGTGTATAGAGGTGGTGTGTGTATAGTGTGTATAGAGGTGGTGTGTGTATATAGAGGTGGTGTGTATATAGAGGTGGTGTGTATATAGTATGTATATAGAGGTGGTGTGTGTATAGTGTGTATATAGAGGTGGTGTGTGTATAGAGGTGGTGTGTATAAAGTGTGTATATAGAGGTGGTGTGTGTATAGTCTGTATATAGAGGTGGTGTGTGAATAGTGTGTATATAGAGGTGGTGTGTGTATATAGAGGTGGTGTGTGTATAGTGTGTATATAGAGGTGGTGTGTGTATAGTGTGTATATAGAGGTGGTGTGTGTATAGTGTGTATATAGAGGTGGTGTGTGTATAGTGTGTGTATAGAGGTGGTGTGTGTATAGTGTGTATATAGAGGTGGTGTGTGTATAGTGTGTATATAGAGGTGGTGTGTGTATAGTGTGTATATAGAGGTGGTGTGTGTATAGTGTGTATATAGAGGTGGTGTGTGTATAGTGTGTGTATAGAGGTGGTGTGTGTATAGTGTGTGTATAGAGGTGGTGTGTGTATAGTGTGTATATAGAGGTGGTGTGTGTATAGTGTGTATATAGAGGTGGTGTGTGTATAGTGTGTATATAGAGGTGGTGTGTGTATAGTGTGTATATAGAGGTGGTGTGTGTATATAGAGGTGGTGTGTGTATAGTGTGTATATAGAGGTGGTGTGTGTATAGTGTGTATATAGAGGTGGTGTGTGTATAGTGTGTATAGAGGTGGTGTGTGTATAGGTGTATATAGAGGTGGTGTGTGTATAGTGTGTGTATAGAGGTGGTGTGTGTATAGGTGTGTATATAGAGGTGGTGTGTGTATAGTGTGTATATAGAGGTGGTGTGTGTATAGTGTGTATAGAGGTGGTGTGTGTATAGAGGTGGTGTGTATATAGAGGTGGTGTGTGTATAGTGTGTGTATAGAGGTGGTGTGTGTATAGTGTGTATATAGAGGTGGTGTGTATATAGAGGTGGTGTGTGTATAGTGTGTATATAGAGGTGGTGTGTGTATAGTGTGTGTATATAGAGGTGGTGTGTGTATAGTGTGTGTATAGAGGTGGTGTGTGTATAGTGTGTGTATAGGGGTGGTGTGTGTATATAGAGGTGGTGTGTGTATAGAGGTGGTGTGTGTATAGGGTGGTGTGTGTATATAGAGGTGGTGTGTGTATAGTGTGTATATAGAGGTGGTGTGTGTATAGAGGTGGTGTGTATATAGAGGTGGTGTGTGTATAGTGTGTATATAGAGGTGGTGTGTGTATAGTGTGTATATAGAGGTGGTGTGTATATAGAGGTGGTGTGTGTATATAGAGGTGGTGTGTGTATAGTGTGTATATAGAGGTGGTGTGTGTATAGTGTGTATATAGAGGTGGTGTGTGTATAGTGTGTATATAGAGGTGGTGTGTGTATAGTGTGTATATAGAGGTGGTGTGTGTATAGTGTGTGTATAGAGGTGGTGTGTGTATAGTGTGTGTATAGAGGTGGTGTGTGTATAGTGTGTATATAGAGGTGGTGTGTGTATAGTGTGTATATAGAGGTGGTGTGTGTATAGTGTGTATATAGAGGTGGTGTGTGTATAGTGTGTATATAGAGGTGGTGTGTGTATAGTGTGTATATAGAGGTGGTGTGTGTATAGTGTGTATATAGAGTTGGTGTGTATATAGAGGTGGTGTGTGTATAGTGTGTATATAGAGGTGGTGTGTATATAGTGTGTATATAGAGGTGGTGTGTATATAGAGGTGGTGTGTGTATAGTGTGTATATAGAGGTGGTGTGTGTATAGTGTGTATATAGAGGTGGTGTGTGTATAGTGTGTGTATAGAGGTGGTGTGTATATAGTGTGTATATAGAGGTGGTGTGTGTATAGTGTGTTATAGAGGTGGTGTGTGTATAGTGTGTATATAGAGGTGGTGTGTGTATAGTGTGTATATAGAGGTGGTGTGTGTATAGAGGTGGTGTGTGTATAGTGTGTATATAGAGGTGGTGTGTGTATAGTGTGTGTATAGAGGTGGTGTGTGTATAGTGTGTATATAGAGGTGGTGTGTGTATAGTGTGTATATAGAGGTGGTGTGTGTATAGTGTGTATAGAGGTGGTGTGTGTATAGTGTGTATAGAGGTGGTGTGTGTATAGTGTGTATATAGAGGTGGTGTGTGTATAGTGTGTATAGAGGTGGGTGTGTATGTGTGTATATAGAGGTGGTGTGTGTATAGTGTGTATATAGAGGTGGTGTGTGTATAGTGTGTATATAGAGGTGGTGTGTGTATAGTGTGTATATAGAGGTGGTGTGTGTATAGAGGTGGTGTGTATATAGAGGTGGTGTGTGTATAGAGGTGGTGTGTGTATAGTGTGTATATAGAGGTGGTGTGTGTATAGTGTGTATAGAGGTGGTGTGTGTATAGTGTGTATATAGAGGTGGTGTGTATATAGTGTGTATATAGAGGTGGTGTGTATAGTGTGTATATAGAGGTGGTGTGTGTATAGTGTGTATAGAGGTGGTGTGTGTATAGTGTGTATATACAGGTGGTGTGTGTATAGTGTGTATATAGAGGTGGGGTGTATATAGTGTGTATAGAGGTGGTGTGTGTATAAAGGTGGTGTGTGTATAGTGTGTGTATATAGAGGTGGTGTGTGTATATAGAGGTGGTGTGTGTATAGAGGTGGTGTGTGTATAGTGTGTATATAGAGGTGGTGTGTGTATAGTGTGTGTATAGAGGTGGTGTGTGTATACTGTGTATATAGAGGTGGTGTGTATATACTGTGTATATAGAGGTGGTGTGTGTATAGTGTGTATAGAGGTGGTGTGTGTATATAGAGGTGGTGTGTGTATAGAGGTGGTGTGTGTATAGAGGTGGTGTGTATAAAGTGTGTATATAGAGGTGGTGTGTGTATAGTGTGTATATAGAGGTGGTGTGTGTATAGTGTGTATGTAGAGGTGGTGTGTGTATATAGAGGTGGTGTGTGTATAGTGTGTATATAGAGGTGGTGTGTGTATAGTGTGTATATAGAGGTGGTGTGTGTATAGTGTGTATATAGAGGTGGTGTGTGTATAGTGTGTGTATAGAGGTGGTGTGTGTATAGTGTGTGTATAGAGGTGGTGTGTGTATAGTGTGTGTATAGAGGTGGTGTGTGTATAGTGTGTATATAGAGGTGGTGTGTGTATAGTGTGTATATAGAGGTGGTGTGTGTATAGTGTGTATATAGAGTTGGTGTGTATATAGAGGTGGTGTGTGTATAGTGTGTATATAGAGGTGGTGTGTATATAGTGTGTATATAGAGGTGGTGTGTATATAGAGGTGGTGTGTGTATAGTGTGTATATAGAGGTGGTGTGTATATAGTGTGTATATAGAGGTGGTGTGTGTATAGTGTGTGTATAGAGGTGGTGTGTATATAGTGTGTATATAGAGGTGGTGTGTGTATAGTGTATATAGAGGTGGTGTGTGTATAGTGTGTATATAGAGCTGGTGTGTGTATAGTGTGTATAGAGGTGGTGTGTGTATAGTGTGTGTATAGAGGTGGTGTGTGTATAGAGGTGGTGTGTGTATAGAGGTGGTGTGTGTATAGTGTGTATAGAGGTGGTGTGTGTATAGTGTGTATATAGAGGTGGTGTGTGTATAGTGTGTATATAGAGGTGGTGTGTGTATAGTGTGTATAGAGGTGGTGTGTGTATAGTGTGTATAGAGCTGGTGTGTGTGTATAGTGTGTATATAGAGGTGGTGTGTGTATAGTGTGTAGTATAGAGGTGGTGTGTGTATAGTGTGTATATAGAGGTGGTGTGTGTATAGTGTGTATATAGAGGTGGTGTGTATATAGTGTGTATATAGAGGTGGTGTGTGTATAGTGTGTATATAGAGGTGGTGTGTGTATAGAGGTGGTGTGTATATAGAGGTGGTGTGTATATAGAGGTGGTGTGTGTATAGAGGTGGTGTGTGTATAGAGGTGGTGTGTCTATAGAGGTGGTGTGTGTATAGTGTGTATAGAGGTGGTGTGTGTATAGTGTGTATAGAGGTGGTGTGTGTATAGTGTGTATATAGAGGTGGTGTGTATATAGTGTGTATATAGAGGTGGTGTGTATAGTGTGTATATAGAGGTGGTGTGTGTATAGTGTGTATAGAGGTGGTGTGTGTATAGTGTGTATATAGAGGTGGTGTGTGTATAGTGTGTGTATAGAGGTGGTGTGTATATACTGTGTATATAGAGGTGGTGTGTGTATAGTGTGTATAGAGGTGGTGTGTGTATAGTGTATATAGAGGTGTTGTGTGTATATAGAGGTGTTGTGTGTATATAGAGGTGTTGTGTGTATAGTGTATATAGAGGTGGTGTGTATATAGAGGTGGTGTGTATACAGAGGTGGTGTGTGTATATAGAGGTGGTGTGTGTATATAGAGGTGGTGTGTGTATATAGAGGTGGTGTGTGTATAGAGGTGGTGTGTGTATAGTGTATATAGAGGTGGTGTGTATATAGAGGTGGTGTGTATAGAGAGGTGGTGTGTGTATATAGAGGTGGTGTGTGTATATAGAGGTGGTGTGTATATAGAGGTGGTGTGTGTATATAGAGGTGGTGTGTATATAGAGGTGGTGTGTGTATATAGAGGTGGTGTGTGTATAGTGTGTATAGAGGTGGCGTGTGTATATAGAGGTGGTGTGTGTATAGTGTGTATAGAGGTGGTGTGTGTATAGGGTGTATAGAGGTGGTGTGTATAGAGGTGGTGTGTGTATAGTGTGTATAGAGGTGGTGTGTGTATAGTGTGTATATAGAGGTGGTGTGTGTATAGTGTGTATAGAGGTGGTGTGTGTATAGTGTGTATATAGAGGTGGGTGTGTATAGAGGTGGTGTGTGTATAGGGTGGTGTGTGTATAGGTGTAAAGGGTGGTGTGTGTATAGAGGTGGTGTGTGTATAGGGTGGTGTGTGTATAGAGGTGGTGTGTGTATAGAGGTGGTGTGTATATAGAGGTGGTGTGTATATAGAGGTGGTGTGTGTATAGAGGTGGTGTGTGTATAGTGTGTATAGAGGTGGTGTGTGTATAGTGTGTATATAGAGGTGGTGTGTGTATAGTGTGTATATAGAGGTGGTGTGTGTATAGTGTGTATATAGAGGTGGTGTGTATATAGAGGTGGTGTGTGTATAGAGGTGGTGTGTGTATAGTGTGTATAGAGGTGGTGTGTGTATAGTGTGTATATAGAGGTGGTGTGTGTATAGTGTGTATATAGAGGTGGTGTGTGTATAGTGTGTATATAGAGGTGGTGTGTGTATAGAGGTGGTGTGTGTATAGTGTGTATATAGAGGTGGTGTGTGTATAGAGGTGGTGTGTGTATAGTGTGTATAGAGGTGGTGTGTGTATAGTGTGTATATAGAGGTGGTGTGTATATAGAGGTAGTGTGTGTATAGAGGTGGTGTGTGTATAGTGTGTATAGAGGTGGTGTGTGTATAGTGTGTATATAGAGGTGGTGTGTGTATAGTGTGTATATAGAGGTGGTGTGTGTATAGTGTGTGTATATAGAGGTGGTGTGTGTATAGTGTGTGTATAGAGGTGGTGTGTGTATAGTGTGTATAGAGGTGGTGTGTGTATAGTGTGTATATAGAGGTGGTGTGTATAGAGGTGGTGTGTGTATAGTGTGTATATAGAGGTGGTGTGTGTATAGTGTGTATATAGAGGTGGTGTGTGTATAGAGGTGGTGTGTGTATAGTGTGTATATAGAGGTGGTGTGTGTATAGAGGTGGTGTGTGTATAGTGTGTATAGAGGTGGTGTGTGTATAGTGTGTATATAGAGGTGGTGTGTATATAGAGGTAGTGTGTGTATAGAGGTGGTGTGTGTATAGTGTGTATAGAGGTGGTGTGTGTATAGTGTGTATATAGAGGTGGTGTGTGTATAGTGTGTATATAGAGGTGGTGTGTGTATAGTGTGTATATAGAGGTGGTGTGTATATAGAGGTGGTGTGTGTATAGAGGTGGTGTGTGTATAGTGTGTATAGAGGTGGTGTGTGTATAGTGTGTATATAGAGGTGGTGTGTGTATAGTGTGTATATAGAGGTGGTGTGTGTATAGTGTGTGTATAGAGGTGGTGTGTGTATAGTGTGTATATAGAGGTGGTGTGTGTATAGAGGTGGTGTGTGTATAGTGTGTATAGAGGTGGTGTGTGTATAGTGTGTATATAGAGGTAGTGTGTGTAAAGAGTTGGTGTGTGTATAGTGTGTATATAGAGGTGGTGTGTGTATAGTGTGTATATAGAGGTGGTGTGTGTATAGTGTGTATATAGAGGTGGTGTGTGTATAGTGTGTGTATATAGAGGTGGTGTGTGTATAGTGTGTGTATAGAGGTGGTGTGTGTATAGTGTGTGTATAGAGGTGGTGTGTGTATAGTGTGTATATAGAGGTGGTGTGTGTATAGTGTGTATATAGAGGTGGTGTGTGTATAGTGTGTATATAGAGGTGGTGTGTGTATAGTGTGTATATAGAGTTGGTGTGTATATAGAGGTGGTGTGTGTATAGTGTGTATATAGAGGTGGTGTGTATATAGTGTGTATATAGAGGTGGTGTGTATATAGAGGTGGTGTGTGTATAGTGTGTATATAGAGGTGGTGTGTATATAGTGTGTATATAGAGGTAGTGTGTATAGTGTGTGTATAGAGGTGGTGTGTATATAGTGTGTATATAGAGGTGGTGTGTGTATAGTGTATATAGAGGTGGTGTGTGTATAGTGTGTATATAGAGGTGGTGTGTGTATAGTGTGTATATAGAGGTGGTGTGTGTATAGTGTATATAGAGGTGGTGTGTGTATAGTGTATATAGAGGTGGTGTGTGTATAGTGTGTGTATAGAGGTGGTGTGTGTATAGTGTGTATAGTGGTGGTGTGTGTATAGTGTGTATATAGAGGTGGTGTGTGTATAGTGTGTATAGAGGTGGTGTGTGTATAGTGTGTATATAGAGGTGGTGTGTGTATAGTGTGTATAGAGGTGGTGTGTGTATAGTGTGTATAGAGGTGGTGTGTGTATAGTGTGTATATAGAGGTGGTGTGTGTATAGTGTGTTATAGAGGTGGTGTGTGTATAGAGGTGGTGTGTGTATAGTGTGTATAGAGGTGGTGTGTGTGTATAGAGGTGGTGTGTGTATAGTGTGTATAGAGGTGGTGTGTGTATAGTGTGTATAGAGGTGGTGTGTGTATAGTGTGTATATAGAGGTGGTGTGTGTATAGTGTGTATATAGAGGTGGTGTGTGTATAGAGGTGGTGTGTGTATAGAGGTGGTGTGTGTATAGGTGTGTGTATAGAGGTGGTGTGTGTATAGTGTGTATAGAGGTGGTGTGTGTATAGTGTGTATATAGAGGTGGTGTGTGTATAGTGTGTATATAGAGGTGGTGTGTGTATAGAGGTGGTGTGTGTATAGGGTGGTGTGTGTATAGAGGTGGTGTGTGTATAGAGGTGGTGTGTGTATAGTGTGTATAGAGGTGGTGTGTGTATAGTGTGTATATAGAGGTGGTGTGTGTATAGTGTGTATAGAGGTGGTGTGTGTATAGTGTGTATATAGAGGTGGTGTGTGTATAGTGTGTGTATAGAGGTGGTGTGTGTATAGTGTGTGTATAGAGGTGGTGTGTGTATAGTGTGTATATAGAGGTGGTGTGTGTATAGTGGTGTGTGTATAGAGGTGGTGTGTGTATAGTGTGTATAGAGGTGGTGTGTGTATAGTGTGTATAGAGG
Organism: Salmo salar; assembly: GCF_905237065.1. NCBI lineage: Eukaryota > Metazoa > Chordata > Actinopteri > Salmoniformes > Salmonidae > Salmo > Salmo salar. Next base: position 82,354,037 of record NC_059459.1, read on the forward strand.
TGGTGTGTGTATAGTGTGTATATAGAGGTGGTGTGTATATAGAGGTAGTGTGTGTATAGAGGTGGTGTGTGTATAGGGTATAGAGGTGGTGTGTGTATAGTGTGTATATAGAGGTGGTGTGTGTATAGTGTGTATATAGAGGTGGTGTGTGTATAGTGTGTATATAGAGGTGGTGTGTGTATAGAGGTGGTGTGTGTATAGAGGGGGTGTGTGTATAGAGGTGGTGTGTGTATAGTGTGTATATAGAGGTGGTGTGTGTATAGTGTGTATATAGAGGTGGTGTGTGTATAGTGTGTATATAGAGGTGGTGTGTGTATAGAGGGGTGTGTGTATAGAGGTGGTGTGTGTATAGGGGGTGGTGTGTATAGGGGTGGTGTGTGTATAGTGTGTATATAGAGGTGGTGTGTGTAAATTGGTGTGTATATAGAGGTGGTGTGTGTATAGTGTGTATATAGAGGTGGTGTGTGTATAGTGTGTATATAGAGGTGGTGTGTGTATAGTGTGTGTATATAGAGGTGGTGTGTGTATAGTGTGTGTATAGAGGTGGTGTGTGTATAGTGTGTGTATAGAGGTGGTGTGTGTATAGTGTGTATATAGAGGTGGTGTGTGTATAGTGTGTATATAGAGGTGGTGTGTGTATAGTGTGTATATAGAGGTGGTGTGTGTATAGTGTGTATATAGAGGGGGTGTGTGTATAGTGTGTATATAGAGGTGGTGTGTGTATAGTGTGTATATAGAGTTGGTGTGTATATAGAGGTGGTGTGTGTATAGTGTGTATATAGAGGTGGTGTGTATATAGTGTGTATATAGAGGTGGTGTGTATATAGAGGTGGTGTGTGTATAGTGTGTATATAGAGGTGGTGTGTATATAGTGTGTATATAGAGGTGGTGTGTGTATAGTGTGTGTATAGAGGTGGTGTGTATATAGTGTGTATATAGAGGTGGTGTGTGTATAGTGTATATAGAGGTGGTGTGTGTATAGTGTGTATATAGAGGTGGTGTGTGTATAGTGTGTATATAGAGGTGGTGTGTGTATAGTGTATATAGAGGTGGTGTGTGTATAGTGTGTGTATAGAGGTGGTGTGTGTATAGTGTGTATAGTGGTGGTGTGTGTATAGTGTGTATATAGAGGTGGTGTGTGTATAGTGTGTATATAGAGGTGGTGTGTGTATAGTGTGTATAGAGGTGGTGTGTGTATAGTGTGTATAGAGCTGGTGTGTGTATAGTGTGTATATAGAGGTGGTGTGTGTATAGTGTGTATATAGAGGTGGTGTGTGTATAGAGGTGGTGTGTGTATAGTGTGTATATAGAGGTGGTGTGTGTATAGTGTGTATATAGAGGTGGTGTGTATATAGTGTGTATATAGAGGTGGTGTGTATATAGAGGTGGTGTGTGTATAGTGTGTATATAGAGGTGGTGTGTGTATAGAGGTGGTGTGTATATAGAGGTGGTGTGTATATAGAGGTGGTGTGTGTATAGAGGTGGTGTGTGTATAGTGTGTATATAGAGGTGGTGTGTGTATAGTGTGTATAGAGGTGGTGTGTGTATAGTGTGTATATAGAGGTGGTGTGTATATAGTGTGTATATAGAGGTGGTGTGTATAGTGTGTATATAGAGGTGGTGTGTGTATAGTGTGTATAGAGGTGGTGTGTGTATAGTGTGTATATAGAGGTGGTGTGTGTATAGTGTGTATATAGAGGTGGTGTGTGTATAGTGTGTATAGAGGTGGTGTGTGTATAAAGGTGGTGTGTGTATAGTGTGTGTATATAGAGGTGGTGTGTGTATATAGAGGTGGTGTGTGTATAGAGGTGGTGTGTGTATAGTGTGTATATAGAGGTGGTGTGTGTATAGTGTGTGTATAGAGGTGGTGTGTGTATACTGTGTATATAGAGGTGGTGTGTATATACTGTGTATATAGAGGTGGTGTGTGTATAGTGTGTTATAGAGGTGGTGTGTGTATAGAGGTGGTGTGTGTATAGAGGTGGTGTGTGTAAAGTGTGTATATAGAGGTGGTGTGTGTATAGTGTGTATATAGAGGTGGTGTGTGTATAGTGGTGTGTATATAGAGGTGGTGTGTGTATAGTGTGTATATAGAGGTGGTGTGTGTATAGTGTGTATATAGAGGTGGTGTGTGTATAGTGTGTATATAGAGGTGGTGTGTGTATAGTGTGTGTATAGAGGTGGTGTGTGTATAGGTGTGTATAGGGGTGGTGTGTGTAGGGTATAGAGGTGGTGTGTGTATAGTGTGTATATAGAGGTGGTGTGTGTATAGTGTGTATATAGAGGTGGTGTGTGTATAGTGTGTATATAGAGGTGGTGTGTGTATAGTGTGTATATAGAGGTGGTGTGTGTATAGTGTGTATATAGAGGTGGTGTGTGTATATAGAGGTGGTGTGTGTATAGTGTGTGTATAGAGGTGGTGTGTATATAGTGTGTATATAGAGGTGGTGTGTGTATAGTGTGTATAGAGGTGGTGTGTGTATAGTGTGTATATAGAGGTGGTGTGTGTATAGTGTGTATATAGAGGTGGTGTGTGTATAGTGTGTATAGAGGTGGTGTGTGTATAGTGTATATAGAGGTGGTGTGTGTATAGGTGTGTATAGAGGTGGTGTGTGTATAGAGGTGGTGGTGTGTATAGAGGTGGTGTGTGTATAGTGTGTATATAGAGGTGGTGTGTGTATAGTGTGTATATAGAGGTGGTGTGTGTATAGTGTGTATAGAGGTGGTGTGTGTATAGTGTGTATAGAGGTGGTGTGTGTATAGTGTGTATATAGAGGTGGTGTGTGTATAGTGTGTATATAGAGGTGGTGTGTGTATAGTGTGTATATAGAGGTGGTGTGTGTATAGTGTGTATATAGAGGTGGTGTGTATATAGGGTGGTGTGTGTATAGTGTGTATAGAGAGGTGGTGTGTGTATAGAGGTGGTGTGTGTATAGAGGTGGTGTGTATATAGAGGTGGTGTGTGTATAGAGGTGGTGTGTGTATAGAGGTGGTGTGTGTATAGTGTGTATAGAGGTGGTGTGTGTATAGTGTGTATAGAGGTGGTGTGTGTATAGTGTGTATATAGAGGTGGTGTGTATATAGTGTGTATATAGAGGTGGTGTGTATAGTGTGTATATAGAGGTGGTGTGTGTATAGTGTGTATAGAGGTGGTGTGTGTATAGTGTGTGTATAGAGGTGGTGTGTGTATAGTGTGTATATAGAGGTGGTGTGTGTATAGTGTGTATATAGAGGTGGTGTGTATATAGTGTGTATAGAGGTGGTGTGTGTATAGTGTGTATAGAGGTGGTGTGTGTATAGTGTGTATATAGAGGTGGTGTGTGTATAGTGTGTGTATAGAGGTGGTGTGTGTATAGTGTGTATATAGAGGTGGTGTGTATATACTGTGTATATAGAGGTGGTGTGTGTATAGTGTGTATAGAGGTGGTGTGTGTATAGTGTATATAGAGGTGTTGTGTGTATATAGAGGTGTTGTGTGTATAGTGTATATAGAGGTGGTGTGTATATAGAGGTGGTGTGTATAGAGAGGTGGTGTGTGTATATAGAGGTGGTGTGTGTATATAGAGGTGGTGTGTGTATAGAGGTGGTGTGTGTATAGTGTATATAGAGGTGGTGTGTATATAGAGGTGGTGTGTATAGAGAGGTGGTGTGTGTATATAGAGGTGGTGTGTGTATATAGAGGTGGTGTGTATATATAGAGGTGGTGTGTATATAGAGGTGGTGTGTGTATATAGAGGTGGTGTGTATATAGAGGTGGTGTGTGTATATAGAGGTGGTGTGTGTATAGTGTGTATAGAGGTGGTGTGTGTATATAGAGGTGGTGTGTGTATAGTGTGTATAGAGGTGGTGTGTGTATAGGGTGTATAGAGGTGGTGTGTATAGAGGTGGTGTGTGTATAGTGTGTATAGAGGTGGTGTGTGTATAGTGTGTATATAGAGGTGGTGTGTGTATAGTGTGTATAGAGGTGGTGTGTGTATAGTGTGTATATAGAGGTGGTGTGTGTATAGAGGTGGTGTGTGTATAGTGTGTATATAGAGGTGGTGTGTGTATAGAGGTGGTGTGTGTATAGTGTGTATAGAGGTGGTGTGTGTATAGTGTGTATATAGAGGTGGTGTGTATATAGAGGTAGTGTGTGTATAGAGGTGGTGTGTGTATAGTGTGTATAGAGGTGGTGTGTGTATAGTGTGTATATAGAGGTGGTGTGTGTATAGTGTGTATATAGAGGTGGTGTGTGTATAGTGTGTATATAGAGGTGGTGTGTATATAGAGGTGGTGTGTGTATAGAGGTGGTGTGTGTATAGTGTGTATAGAGGTGGTGTGTGTATAGTGTGTATATAGAGGTGGTGTGTGTATAGTGTGTATATAGAGGTGGTGTGTGTATAGTGTGTATATAGAGGTGGTGTGTGTATAGAGGTGGTGTGTGTATAGTGTGTATATAGAGGTGGTGTGTGTATAGAGGTGGTGTGTGTATAGTGTGTATAGAGGTGGTGTGTGTATAGTGTGTATATAGAGGTGGTGTGTATATAGAGATAGTGTGTGTATAGAGGTGGTGTGTGTATAGTGTGTATAGAGGTGGTGTGTGTATAGTGTGTATATAGAGGTGGTGTGTGTATAGTGTGTATATAGAGGTGGTGTGTGTATAGTGTGTATATAGAGGTGGTGTGTATATAGAGGTGGTGTGTGTATAGAGGTGGTGTGTGTATAGTGTGTATAGAGGTGGTGTGTGTATAGTGTGTATATAGAGGTGGTGTGTGTATAGTGTATATAGAGGTGGTGTGTGTATAGTGTGTATAGTGTGTATAGAGGTGGTGTGTGTATAGTGTGTATATAGAGGTGGTGTGTGTATAGTGTGTATAGAGGTGGTGTGTGTATAGTGTGTATATAGAGGTGGTGTGTATATAGAGGTGGTGTGTATATAGAGGTGGTGCGTATATAGTGTATATAGAGGTGGTGTGTGTATATAGAGGTGGTGTGTGTATAGTGTATATATAGAGGTGGTGTGTATATAGAGGTGGTGTGTATATAGAGGTGGTGTGTATATAGTGTATATAGAGGTGGTGTGTGTATAGTGTGTATAGAGGTGGTGTGTATATAGAGGTGGTGTGTATATAGAGGTGGTGTGTGTATAGTGTGTGTATAGAGGTGGTGTGTATATAGAGGTGGTGTGTATATAGAGGTGGTGTGTGTATAGTGTGTATAGAGGTGGTGTGTGTATAGTGTGTATATAGAGGTGGTGTGTATATAGTGTGTATATAGTGTGTATATAGAGGTGGTGTGTGTATAGTGTGTATAGAGGTGGTGTGTGTATAGTGTGTATAGAGGTGGTGTGTGTATAGTGTATATAGAGGTGGTGTGTATATAGAGGTGGTGTGTATATAGTGTGTATAGAGGTGGTGTGTGTATAGTGTGTATATAGAGGTGGTGGTATATAGAGGTGGTGTGTATATAGTGTGTATAGAGGTGGTGTGTGTATAGTGTGTATATAGAGGTGGTGTGTGTGTAGTGTGTGTATAGAGGTGGTGTGTGTATATAGAGGTGGTGTGTGTATAGTGTGTATATAGAGGTGGTGTGTGTATAGTGTGTGTATAGAGGTGGTGTGTGTATAGTGTGTATATATAGGTGGTGTGTGTATAGTGTGTATATAGAGGTGGTGTGTATATAGAGGTGGTGTGTATATAGTGTGTATATAGAGGTGGTGTGTATATAGTGTGTATATAGAGGTGGTGTGTGTGTAGTGTGTGTATAGAGGTGGTGTGTGTATAGAGGTGGTGTGTGTATAGTGTGTATATAGAGGTGGTGTGTGTATAGTGTGTATATAGAGGTGGTGTGTATATAGTGTGTATATAGAGGTGGTGTGTGTGTAGTGTGTGTATAGAGGTGGTGTGTGTATAGAGGTGGTGTGTGTATAGTGTGTATATAGAGGTGGTGTGTGTATAGTGTGTATATACAGGTGGTGTGTGTATAGTGTGTATATAGAGGTGGTGTGTATATAGTGTGTATATAGAGGTGTTGTGTATATAGTGTGTATATAGAGGTGGTGTGTGTATAGTGTGTATATAGAGGTGGTGTGTGTGTAGTGTGTGTATAGAGGTGGTGTGTGTATATAGAGGTGGTGTGTGTATAGAGGTGGTGTGTGTATAGAGGTGGTGTGTGTATAGTGTGTATATAGAGGTGGTGTGTATAGTGTGTATAGAGGTGGTGTGTATATAGAGGTGCTGTGTGTATAGTGTGTGTATAGAGGTGGTGTGTGTATAGAGGTGGTGTGTGTATAGTGTGTGTATAGAGGTGGTGTGTGTATAGTGTGTATAGAGGTGGTGTGTGTATAGAGGTGGTGTGTGTATAGTGTGTGTATAGAGGTGGTGTGTGTATAGTGTGTATATAGAGGTGGTGTGTATAGTGTGTATAGAGGTGGTGTGTGTATAGAGGTGGTGTGTATATAGAGGTGCTGTGTGTATAGTGTGTGTATAGAGGTGGTGTGTGTATAGTGTGTATAGAGGTGGTGTGTATATAGAGGTGGTGTGTGTATAGTGTGTGTATAGAGGTGGTGTGTATATAGAGGTGGTGTGTATATAGAGGTGGTGTGTGTATAGAGGTGGTGTGTGTATAGAGGTGGTGTGTGTATAGTGTGTGTATAGAGGTGGTGTGTGTATAGTGTGTATAGAGGTGGTGTGTATATAGAGGTGGTGTGTGTATAGAGGTGGTGTGTGTATAGAGGTGGTGTGTGTATAGTGTGTGTATAGAGGTGGTGTGTGTATAGTGTGTATAGAGGTGGTGTGTATATAGAGGTGGTGTGTGTATAGAGGTGGTGTGTGTATAGTGTGTATAGAGGTGGTGTGTGTATAGTGTGTATAGAGGTGGTGTGTGTATAGAGGTGGTGTGTGTATAGTGTGTATAGAGGTGGTGTGTGTATAGAGGTGGTGTGTGTATAGTGTGTATAGAGGTGGTGTGTGTATAGAGGTGGTGTGTATATAGTGTGTATATAGAGGTGGTGTGTGTGTAGTGTGTATATAGAGGTGGTGTGTATATAGAGGTGGTGTGTGTATAGTGTGTATATAGAGGTGGTGTGTGTATAGAGGTGGTGTGTGTATAGTGTGTATAGAGGTGGTGTGTGTATAGAGGTGTGTGTATATAGTGTGTATATAGAGGTGGTGTGTGTGTAGTGTGTATATAGAGGTGGTGTGTATATAGAGGTGGTGTGTGTATAGTGTGTATAGAGGTGGTGTGTGTATAGTGTGTATATAGAGGTGGTGTGTGTATAGTGTGTATATAGAGGTGGTGTGTGTATAGTGTGTATATAGAGGTGGTGTGTATATAGAGGTGGTGTGTGTATAGTGTGTATATAGAGGTGGTGTGTGTATAGAGGTGGTGTGTGTATAGAGGTGGTGTGTGTATAGTGTGTGTATAGAGGTGGTGTGTGTATAGTGTGTATATAGAGGTGGTGTGTGTATAGAGGTGGTGTGTGTATAGAGGTGGTGTGTGTATAGTGTGTATATAGAGGTGGTGTGTGTATAGAGGTGGTGTGTGTATAGAGGTGGTGTGTGTATAGTGTGTGTATAGAGGTGGTGTGTGTATAGTGTGTGTATAGAGGTGGTGTGTATAGTGTGTGTATAGAGGTGGTGTGTGTATAGTGTGTATATTGAGGTGGTGTGTGTATAGTGTGTATAGAGGTGGTGTGTGTATAGTGTGTATATAGAGGTGGTGTGTGTATAGTGTGTATATAGAGGTGGTGTGTGTATAGTGTGTATATAGAGGTGGTGTGTGTATAGTGTGTGTATAGAGGTGGTGTGTGTATAGTGTGTATATAGAGGTGGTGTGTGTATAGTGTGTATATAGAGGTGGTGTGTATAGAGGTGGTGTGTATATAGAGGTGGTGTGTGTATAGTGTGTATAGAGGTGGTGTGTGTATAGTGTGTATAGAGGTGGTGTGTATATAGTGTGTATAGAGGTGGTGTGTGTATAGAGGTGGTGTGTGTATAGAGGTGGTGTGTATATAGAGGTGGTGTGTATATAGTGTGTGTATAGAGGTGGTGTGTGTATAGTGTGTATATAGAGGTGGTGTGTGTATAGTGTGTATATAGAGGTGGTGTGTGTATAGTGTGTATATAGAGGTGGTGTGTGTATAGAGGTGGTGTGTGTATAGTGTGTATATAGAGGTGGTGTGTGTATAGTGTGTATATAGAGGTGGTGTGTGTATAGTGTGTATATAGAGGTGGTGTGTGTATAGAGGTGGTGTGTGTATAGTGTGTATATAGAGGTGGTGTGTGTATAGAGGTGGTGTGTGTATAGTGTGTATATAGAGGTGGTGTGTGTATAGAGGTGGTGTGTGTATAGTGTGTATATAGAGGTGGTGTGTGTATAGAGGTGGTGTGTGTATAGTGTGTATATAGAGGTGGTGTGTGTATAGAGGTGGTGTGTGTATAGTGTGTATAGAGGTGGTGTGTGTATAGAGGTGGTGTGTGTATAGAGGTGGTGTGTGTATAGAGGTGGTGTGTGTATAGAGGTGGTGTGTGTATAGTGTGTATATAGAGGTGGTGTGTGTATAGTGTGTATAGAGGTGGTGTGTGTATAGAGGTGGTGTGTGTATAGAGGTGGTGTGTGTATAGAGGTGGTGTGTGTATAGAGGTGGTGTGTGTATAGTGTGTATAGAGGTGGTGTGTGTATAGAGGTGGTGTGTATATAGAGGTGGTGTGTGTATAGAGGTGGTGTGTGTATAGTGTGTATAGAGGTGGTGTGTGTATAGAGGTGGTGTGTGTATAGAGGTGGTGTGTGTATAGAGGTGGTGTGTGTATAGAGGTGGTGTGTGTATAGAGGTGGTGTGTGTATAGTGTGTATATAGAGGTGGTGTGTGTATAGAGGTGGTGTGTGTATAGTGTGTATATAGAGGTGGTGTGTGTATAGAGGTGGTGTGTATATAGTGTGTATATAGAGGTGGTGTGTGTATAGAGGTGGTGTGTGTATAGTGTGTATATAGAGGTGGTGTGTGTATAGAGGTGGTGTGTGTATAGAGGTGGTGTGTGTATAGTGTGTATATAGAGGTGGTGTGTGTATAGAGGTGGTGTGTATATAGTGTGTGTATAGAGGTGGTGTGTGTATAGAGGTGGTGTGTGTATAGTGTGTATAGAGGTGGTGTGTGTATAGAGGTGGTGTGTGTATAGAGGTGGTGTGTATATAGAGGTGGTGTGTGTATAGAGGTGGTGTGTATATAGTGTGTATATAGAGGTGGTGTGTATAGTGTGTATAGAGGTGGTGTGTGTATAGTGTGTGTATAGAGGTGGTGTGTGTATAGAGGTGGTGTGTATATAGTGTGTATATAGAGGTGGTGTGTATAGTGTGTATAGAGGTGGTGTGTGTATAGTGTGTGTATAGAGGTGGTGTGTATATAGAGGTGGTGTGTGTATAGAGGTGGTGTGTGTATAGAGGTGGTGTGTGTGCTGATCCCTGACTGTTTCCCATCCTCTTAGCGCTCAGATCCACATTCTGACCCGGCTCAGCTGGTTACCCCTGACAACGCTGTGTGTGTGTGTGTGTGAGAGAGAGCTGTGTGTGTGTGTGTGTGTGTGTGAGAGAGAGCTGTGTGTGTGTGTGAGAGAGAGCTGTGTGTGTGTGTGTGTGTGTGTGTGTGTGTGTGTGTGTGTGAGAGCTGTGTGTGTGTGTGAGAGCTGTGTGTGTGTGTGTGTGTGTGTGAGAGAACTGTGTGTGTGTGTGTGAGAGAGAGCTGTGTGTGTGTGTGTGTGTGTGTGTGTGTGTGTGAGAGCTGTGTGTGTGTGTGTGTGTGAGAGTGTGTGAGAGTGTGTGTGTGTGTGAGAGTGTGTGTGTGTGAGAGTGTGTGTGAGAGTGTGTGTGTGTGAGAGAGAGCTGTGTGTGTGTGTGTGTGTGTGTGTGTGAGAGAGAGCTGTGTGTGTGTGTGTGTGTGTGTGTGTGTGTGTGTGAGAGCTGTGTGTGTGTGTGAGAGCTGTGTGTGTGTGTGTGTGTGTGTGTGTGTGAGAGTGTGTGTGTGTGTGAGAGAGTGTGTGTGTGTGTGAGAGT